>NW_027397074.1:4823728-5024661 GCF_003265705.2 Callorhinus ursinus | reverse complement strand
GAAAGAAAGAAAGAAAGAAAGAAAGAAAGAAAGAAAGAAAGAAAGAAAGAAAGAATCAAAGAAAGAAAGAGTGAGAGAGAAAATCAATTTACTAAAAATCACATTACTAAAATCAGGAATGAAAGAGGGGACATTACTATTAACTTTGCAGAAATAAAAAGGATTTTAAAGAAGTACTATGAACAGTTGATACCCACAAACTAGATAACAAAGATGAAATGGACAAATTTCTAGAAAGATATAAAGTACTAAAACTGATTCAATAAGAAACTGAAAATCTGAGGCGCCTGGGTATCTCAGTTGGTTAAGCGACTGCCTTCGGCTCAGGTCATGATCCTGGAGTCACAGGATCGAGTCCGGCATCGGGCTCCCTGCTCAGCAGGGAGTCTGCTTCTCCCTCTGAACCTCCCCCCTCTCATGCTCTCTCTGTCAAATAAATAAATAAATAGATCTTAAAAAAAAGAAAGAAATTGAAAATAACAAGCAAACAGATTGAATTAGTAATAAAAAATTGCCACAGAGAAAATCCCAGGTCCAGATGGCTTCACTGGTGAATTCTATAAAATGTTTAAAGAAAAATTAACACCAATCCTTCACAAATGCTTCCAAAAAATAGATGAGGCAGGGAACATTTTCCAACACGTTCTAGGAGGCCAGCATACCAAAGCTAGGCAAATATATCACAAGAAACAAAAACTACACAAATACCACTTAATGAATATAGACTCAAAAACTATCAGCAAAATATTAGCAGACTGGAATCCACCAACATATTAAAAAGATTATACACCAAGACTCAAGCAGGATTTAACCCAGAAATGCAAGGTTCAACATACAGAAATCAATCAGTGTAATATATCACGTTAATAGAATACGGGGGGGGTGGGAAACACTATTATATCATTAGATGCAGTATGATCTTTTGACAACTTCCAATATCCTTTCCCGATTAAAAAAAAAAAAACAAAAACCACACTCAACAACCTAGGAATATGAGGAACAGCTTGAAATGCCATCTACAAAAAACTGATAGCGAAAAGCATACTTATTGGAGAAAATGAACGTTTTCCTTCTAATATTATGAAAAAAACAAGAATGCTGCTCTTGCCACTTTTATTCAACATTGTATTGGAGGTTCAAGTCAGGGATATCAGTCAAGAAAAAGAAATAGAAGGTATCCATATTGAAAAGGAAAAAGTAGGGGGTGCCTGGGTGGCTCAGTCATTAAGTGTCTGCCTTCAGCTCAGGTCATGATCCCAGGGTCCTGGGATGGAGCCCCGCATCGGGCTCCCTGCTCAGTGGGAAGCCTGCTTCTCCCTCTCCCACTCCCCCTGCTTGTGTTCCCTCTCTCGCTGTGTCTCTCTCTGTCAAATAAATAAATAAAATCTTAAAAAAAAAAACTCTACTTGACATAATAATGGCATAATCACATAATCTTGTATATAGAAAATATTAAAGAATCTCTAAGAAAATTATTAGAGCTAATAAATACAGCAAAGTTACAGAATAAAAGACCAATATACAAAAATAAGTTGTTTTTCTACACACTATCAATGAATAAACTGGAAATAAAATTAAGAAAACAATTCCGTTCATAATAGCATCAAAAAGAGTAAGACATTTAGGCATAAAGTTAGCAAAAAAAGAGGAAGAATTGTACGACAAAATACAAAACACTGTTGAAGAAACTAAAAGAAGACTAAATAAAAAGAAATCTCATGTTCATAAGTCAAAAAACCTAATATTGTCAAGATGGCAGTAATACCAAAATGGATCTACAGATTCAACACAGTACTTCTCAAAGTCCTGAGTATTTCCCAGAAACGCACAATCTGATCATAACATCCAAACAGAAATGAAAGGAGTTAAGAAAGTCAAAATGATCTTAATAAAGAACAACAAAGTCAGAGGACTTGCACGTCTTGATATAAACTTACAGTAACTATTAACTTACAGTAATCAAGACAGTGTGATATTGACAGAAGAACAAACAGATCAGCAGAACAGAATTGAGTCCAAAAATAGACTTTCACATTATAGTCAATTGCTTTTTGGCAAAGGAGCCAGGACAATTCAAGGAGGAGAAAGGCCTTTTCAACAAGTGGGTGTTCAGTCAAAGGGAAATCCACATGTAAAAGAATGAAGATGGCGGAACTTCCCACAACACTCGGTGAGAAGAGGAGCAGCAGCTGTGTGGGCTGTGCCCAACAGCGTGCTCCTTCCTGCTCCCCCACACTGGCCTCAGCTGCTCACCAGCTCTAGAAAATGGTGAAAGAAACCACTTACTATGATGTTGTGGGGGTCAAACCCAAAGGCCCCCAGGAAGAAGTGAAAAAGGCTTACAGGAGACTGGCCTTGAAGTACCACCCTGCTAAGAATCCAAATGAAGGGAAGAAGTTTAAACAGATTTTTCAAGCTTATGAAGTACTCTCTGATGCCAATAAAGGGAATCATATGACAAAGGAGGAGAACAGGCAATTAAAGAAGGTGGAGCTGGTGGTGGTTAGGGCTCTGCAATGGACATGTCTGGTATGTTTTTTGGAGGAGCAGAAGGATGCAGAGAGAAAGAAGAGGTAAAAATGTTGTGCATCGGCTCTCAGTAACCTCAGAAGATTTATATAATGGTGCAACAAGAAAACAAGCTCTGCAAAAAATGTGATTCATGACAAATGTGAAGGACAAGGTGGTAAGGAAGGAGGGGCAGAATGCTGTCCCAATTGCTGAGGTACTGGAATGCAAATAAGAATTCATCAGAGAGGACCTGGAATGGTTCAGCAAATTCAGTCTGTGTGCATGGAGTGCAGGGCCATGGGGAATGGATCAGTCCTAAAGATAGATGTAAAAGCTGCAATGAAAGGAAGATAGTTGGAGAGAAGAAGATTCTAGAAGTTCATATTGACAAAGACATGAAAGATGGCCAGAAGATAATATTCCATGGTGAAGGAGACCAACAACAAGGACTGGCTCCCAGAGATATTATCATTGTTTTAGATGAGAAGGACCATGCTATTTTTACTCACTGAGGAGAAGACCTTTTCATGTGTATGGATATACAGCTGGTAGAAGCACCTTGCGGCTTTTAAAAGCCAATATCTACTCTTGACAATCGAACCATCCTCATCACCTCTCCTCCAGGTCAGATTGTCAAACATGGGGATATCAGGTGTGTGTTGATGAAGGCATGCCAATTTATCTCAGACCATGTGAAAAGAGGTGCCTACTCATCAAACTTAAGGTAAACTTTCCTGGGAATGGCTGTCTCTCTCCTGATAAACTCTCTTTGCTGGAAAAACTCCTCCCTCAGAGGGAGGAAGTAGAAGAGACTGATGAAATTGACCAGGTAGGATTGGTGGACTTTGATCCAAATCAGGAAAGATGGCGCCATTACAGTAAAGAAGCATCTGAGGGTGATGAGCACCATCCAAGGGGTGGTGTTCAGTGTCAGATCTCTTAATGGGGCCAGTGAATGACACTGCTGGCATTTTATATGCGGTAGTGAATGAGGGAAGGACTAGAATCATAGCTCACTACTTGCTATTGTTTTTAATATTCAACTACAGTAGTGTTTTAAAAGTTAAATGAAGAATAAACTCAAATATAAAAACTCTGACTTTGCCCTCTATGTATGATGACTTTAGTGTGCAAGATAAGTTTAATAATTGTAGAAATTAATTTTAAAAAATCTCACCTAGGGCGCCTGGGTGGCTCAGTCGTTAAGTGTCTGCCTTTTGCTCAGGTCATGATCCCAGGGTCCTGGGATCGAGCCCCGCATCGGGCTCCCTGCTCCACAGGAAGCCTGCTTCTCCCTCTCCCACTCCCCCTGCTTGTGTTCCCTCTCTCGCTGTTTCTCTCTCTGTCAAATAAATAAATAAAATCTTAAAAAAAAAAAAATCTCGCCTAGCATTTGTTAGGCCACACCTTGTCACTGATTTCAGCTCTATGTACATGAAACAGCTTAGACTGAAATGCTAGGTGTATGTATTGACTTCAGTACATGACCCTTAATTGTTTTGTTTATTTCAGTAAGCTCTACACCCAGCGTGGGGCTTGAATTCATGACCCTGAGATCAAGAGTTGCACGTTCCACCGACTGAACCAGCCAGGCACCCCTATGACCCTTAACTGGCAAGCTATGAAGTTAGAACTTGTATTTAACTGGCAATCAGACTAAGAACTTAATTTGTACAGAAGTGCGGGTCTGCTATTAAGTGGGATTCATTGTGATGCCTCTGCATTCATTCTCTTGCCTCACCTGTTACTTGAAGATGGCATGCTATGTAATTTGGCCTGTTGTAATAGTGATAGAAATGATACCTTTCTAAAGAAGGGGCTTAGTATGATATGCTGCTGCTTGAGGGCTTGCACTTGTAGAATTGCATTCCCTTCTGCTGTGCTATCTTTTTCTTTTTTTTTTTTAAGACTATTTATTTGACAAGGGGTGGAGCAAGATGGCGGAGGAGTAGGAGACCTGGATTTTGTCTGGTCTCAGGAATTCAGCTGAATAGGGATCAAACCATTCTGAACACCTACGAACTCAACAGGAGATCGAAGAGGAGAGTAGCAACAACTCTCTGAACAGAGAAGCAACCACTTACTGGAAGGGAGGACGTGCGGAGAAGTGAATCTGAGGCGATATTCCGGAGGATAGATGGCAGTGGAGGGGGCCTCCGTCGGCCGCTTCTGGCAAGTGATAGAGCCGCGGAGCACAAAATCGGAACTTTTAGAAGTTGGCTCCGCGGAGGGACGTCGCTCCAGTGGCTAAGCGGGAGGTGGAACCCTCGCAGGACAGTGTGGTCTCAGGACCCTCGGGGTCACAGAAAGACCGGGGGTGCCTGAGTGTGGCAGAGCTCCCAGGTATTGGAGCAAGGAAGCCGGCTGCAGAGACGGAGCTGAGGCACGGGCTCTCAGTTTGGGGTTGCCATAAACTGTGATCCGCGGCCCAGTCGGGCCACTGCTCCTCCAGCAAGGACCCTTCCTCCCCCGGGGGGAGTGGCGTGGGGGCGCACCGTGGGGATCTGCTGGGTTTGGAGACTCCACCCGGGGTCGGGTGCCAGACATAGAAACGCTCGGTCACAGGCCAGGTGAGCACGGAGTGCGGCTGGACACCAGGGACACGGGAGTGACTGGCTGCTTTTCTGTGGGGGAGCACTGAGGAGCGGGGCCCCGAGTTCCTGCCTCATCTGGGGCAGAGATTGGGAGGCCGCCATTTTCACTGTCGTCCTCCAAAGCCGTAGGGAAAGCTTTCAGGGAACAAAAGCTCCTGAGAGCAAACCCGAGCAGCTTGCTTAGCTGGGACCGACAAGGGCAGGGCAATTCCGCCTCCGGCAAAGACATTTGGGAACCATGGCAACAGGCCCCTCCCCAAGAAGATCATCACGAACAGCCAGCAAGCCAAGACCAAGTTTACCGATCAAGGAGAACGGGAGAACTCCAGCACTAGGGGAATACTGCACATAGAATTCATGGTTTTTACCATGATTCATTAGTTTTTCAAAGTTAATTTTTTAACGGTTTTTTTAATATCTTTTTCCCTTTTTCAACCAACATCTTATCAATCCCTTTTTTTAAAAAAACATTTTTTATTTTTCATTTTTAGAGTCATATTTTATCCCTTCATAGTAGTTAGCCTTATTTTTGACATATATATATATATAAGTTGTTCTCTCCTTAAAACTTTGAGATACAGTTTCTTCTAACAGATCAAAATATAACCAAAATCACTAGTGTATGGCTTTGTTCTAGTCTCCTGCCTGATCACATTCTCTCCCTTTTTTTTTAAAATCTTCTTTCTTTTTTCAAACAACTTCTTATCGTATCAATTCCTTTTATAAAATCTTTTATACTTTTCATCTTTACAGTCATCTTCCATCCCTTCATTGTGTCAACCCTTACTTTGTACATATATAAGTCTTTCTTCCTTTAAAATTTTAGGAGGCACTTTTTTCTAACAGACCAAAATACGCCCAAAATCCAGTGTGTGGCACTGATCTATGCACTAGCCTGATCATATTTGATCATATTCTGTTTTTTTTCTTATTGTTCTGTTTTTGTTTTTATCTTTTTCTCTTTTTTTTCTTTCTTTTCTCTTTCTTTTTTCTTTCTTTCCTTTTCTTTTCCCCTGGTTTCAGGTCTTTTCTGATTTGTATAGAGTACATTTGCTGGGGACGTTGTTAACCTGTTAGCATTTTGTTCTCTCATTCATCTATTCTCCTCTGGACAAAATGACAAGACGAAAAAAATCACCTCAGCAAAAAGAACAAGAGATAGTGCCGTCTGCCAGGGACCTACTCAATAGGGACATTAGTACGATGTTGGACCTAGAGTTCAGAATCATGACTTTAAAGATACTAGCTGGGCTTGAAAAAAGCGTGGAAGTTATTAGAGAAACCCTTTCTGGAGAAATAAAAGAACTAAAATCTAACCAAGTGGAAATCAAAAAGGCTATTGATGAAGTGCAATCAAAAATGGGGGCACTAACTGCTAGGATACATGAGGCAGAAGAGAGAATCAGCGATATAGAAGACCAAATGATGGAAAACAAAGAGGCTGAGAAAAAGAGAGAAACCACTTCAGGATCATGAGGGCAGAATTCGAGAGATAAGCGATACGATAAGACGAAACAACATTAGAATAATTGGGATCCCAGAAGAAGAAGAAAGAGAGACTGGGGCAGAAGGTATATTGGAGCAAATAACAGCAGAGAACTTCCCTAATGTGAGGAAGGAAACAGGCATCAAAATCCAGGAGGCACAGAGAACCCCTCTCAAAATCAATAAAAATAGGTCAACACCCCGACATCTAATAGTAAAACTGACGAGTCTCAGAGACAAAGAGAAAATCCGGCAAGCAGCTCGGGAGAAGAGATATGTAACCTACAATGGTAGAAATATTAGATTGGCAACAGACCTATCCACAGAGACCTGGCAGGCCAGAAAGGACTGGCATGATAGCTTCAGAGCACTAAATGAGAAAAATATGCAGCCAAGAATACTATATCCAGCTAGGCTCTCATTGAAAATTGAAGGAGAGATAAAAAGCTTCCAGGACAAACAAAAACTAAAGGAATTTGCAAACACAAAACCAGCCCTACAAGAAATATTGAAAGGGGTCCTCTAAGCAAAGAGAGAGACAAAAAGCAGCACAGATCAGAAAGGAACAGAGACAATATACAGTAACAGTCACCTTACAGGCAATACAATGGCACTAAATTCATACCTTTCAATAGTTACCCTGAATGTAAATGGGCTAAGTGCCCCAATGAAAAGACACAGGCTATCATACTGGATTAAAAAAGAAGACCCATCCATATGCTCTCTGCAAGAGACTCATTTTAGACCCAAAGACACCCCCAATTGAAAGTGAAGGGGTGGAAAACCATTTACCATGCTAATGGACACCAAAAGAAAGCTGGGGTGGCAATCCTTACATGAGACAAATTAGATTTTAAACCAAAGACTGTAATAAGAGATGAGGAAGGACACTATATCCTACTTAAAGGGTCTATCCAACAAGAAGATCTAACAATTGTAAATATCTATGCCCCAAACATGGGAGCAGCCAATTATAAGGCAAATAATAACAAAAGCAAAGAAACACATTGACAGCAATACAATAATAGTGGGGGACTTTAACACCCCCCTGAATGAAAGGGACAGATCATCTAAGCAAAAGATCAACAAGGAAATAAAGACTTTAAATGACACACTGGACCAAATGGACTTCACGGACATATTCAGAACATTCCATCCCAAAGCAACGGAATACACATTCTTCTCTAGGGCCCATGGAACATTCTCCAGAATTGATCACATCCTAGGTCACAAATCAGGTCTCAACCGGTACCAAAAGACTGGGATTATTCCCTGCATATTTTCAGACCACAATGCTTTGAAACTAGAACTCAATCACAAGAGGAAAGTTGGAAAGAACTCAAATACATGGAGGCTAAAGAGCATCCTACTAAGGAATGAATGGGTCAACCAGGAAATTAAAGAAGAATTAAAAAAATTCATGGAAACCAATGAAAATGAAAACAAAACTGTTCAAAATCTTTGGGATACAGCAAAGGCAGTCCTGAGAGGAAAGTATATAGCAATACAAGCCTTTCTCAAGAAACAAGAAAGGTCTCAAATACACAACCTAACCCTACACCTAAAGGAGCTGGAGAAAGAACAGGAAAGAAAGCCTAAACCCAGCAGCAGAAGAGAAATAATAAAGATCAGAGCAGAAATCAATGAAATAGAAACAAAAAGAACAGTAGAACAGACGAACGAAACTAGGAGCTGGTTCTTTGAAAGAATTAACAAGATTGATAAACCCCTGGCCAGACTTATCCAAAAGAAAAGAGAAATGACCCAAATCAACAAAATCATGAATGAAAGAGGAGAGATCACAACCAACACCAAAGAAATACAAACAATTATAAGAACACATTATGAGCAACTCTATGCCAGCAAATTAGATAACCTGGAAGAAATGGATGCATTCCTAGAGATGTATCAGCTACCAAAATTGAACCAGGAAGAAATAGAAAACCTGAACAGACCTATAACCACTAAGGAAATTGAAGCAGTCATCAAAAACCTCCCAACAAACAAAAGCCCAGGGCCAGATGGCTTCCCAGGGGAATTCTATCAGACATTTAAAGAAGAATTAATACCTATTCTCCTGAAACTGTTCCAAAAAACTTCCAAGAAATGGAAGGAAAACGTCCAAACTCATTTTATGAGGCCACCATTACCTTGATCCCAAAACCAGACAAAGACCCCATCAAAAAGGAGAACTACAGACCGATATCCTTGATGAACATGGATGCAAAAATTCTCACCAAAATACTAGCCAATAGGGTCCAACAGTACATTAAAAGGATTATTCACCATGACCAAGTGGGATTTATCCCTGGGATGCAAGGCTGGTTCAACATCCGCAAATCAATCAACGTGATACAATACATTAACAAAAGAAAGAACAAGAATCATATGATCCTCTCAATAGATGCAGAAAAAGCATTTGACAAAGTACAGCATCCTTTCTTGATCAAAACTCTTCAGAGTAGAGGGATAGAGGGTACATACCTCAATATCATAAAAGCCATCTATGAAAAACCTACAGCCAATATCATTCTCAATGGGGAAAAGCTGAGAGCTTTTCCCCTAAGGTCAGGAACGCGGCAGGGAGGTCCACTATCACCACTGCTATTCAACATAGTATTAGAAGTCCTAACCACAGCAATCAGACAACAAAAAGAAATCAAAGGCATCCAAATCGGCAAAGAGGAAGTCAAACTCTCACTCTTTGCAGATGATATGATACTGTATGTGGAAAACCCAAAAGACTCCACCCCAAAACTGCTAGAACTCATACAGGAATTCAGTAAAGTAGCAGGATATAAAATCAATGCACAGAAATCAGCGGCATTCGTATACACCAACAACAAGACAGAAGAGAGAGAAATTAAGGAGTCGATCCCATTTACAATTGCACCCAAAACCATAAGATACCTAGGAATAAATTTAACCAAAGAGGCAAAGGATCTGTACTCAGAAAACTATAAAATACTCATGAAAGTAATTGAAGAAGACACAAAGAAATGGAAAAACGTTCCATGCTCATGGATTGGAAGAACAAACATTGTGAAGATGTCAATGCTTCCTAGAGCAATCTACACATTCAATGCAATCCCCACCAAAATACCAACCACTTTTTTCAAAGAAATGGAACAAATAATCCTAAAATTTAATGGAACCAGAAGAGACCCCGAATAGCCAGAGGAATCTTGAAAAAGAAAAGCAAAGCTGGCGGCATCACAATTCCGGACTTCCAGCTCTATTACAAAGCTGTCATCATCAATACAGTATGGTACTGGCAAAAAACAGACACACAGATCAATGGAACAGAATAGAGAGCCCAGAAATGGACCCTCAACTCTATGGTCAACTCATCTTTGACAAAGGAAAGAATGTCCAATGGAAAAAAGACAGTCTCTTCAACAAATGGTGTTGGGAAAATTGGACAGCCACATGCAGAAGAATGAAACTGGACCATTTCCTTACACCACACACAAAAATAGACTCTAAATGGTTGAAAGACTTAAACGTGACACAGGAGTCCATCAAAATCCTAAAGGAGACCACAGGCAGCAACCTCTTCGACCTCAGCAGCAGCAACTTCTTCCTAGAAACATTGCCAAAGGCAAGGGAAGCAAGGGCAAAAATGATCTATTGGGATTTCATCAAGATAAAAAGCTTTTGCACAGCAACGTCCACAAAACCAAAAGACAACCGACAGAATGGGAGAAAATATTTGCAAATGACACATCAGATAAAGGGCTAGTATCCAAAATCTATAAAGAACTTATCAAACTCAACACCCAAAGAACAAATAATCCAATCAAGAAATGGGCAGAAGACATGAAGAGACATTTTTTCAAAGAAGACATCCAAATCGCCAACAGACACATGAAAAAGTGCTCAACATCACTCGGCATCAGGGAAATCCAAATCAAAACCTCCATGAGATACCACCTCACACCAGTCAGAATGGCTAAAATTAACAAGTCAGGAAACGACAGATGTTGGCGGGGATGTGGAGAAAGTGGAACCCTCCTACACTGTTGGTGGGAAGGCAAGCTGGTGCAACCCCTCTGGAAAACAGTATGGAGGTTTCTCAAACATTTGAAAATAGAGCTACCATATGATCCAGCAATTGCACTACTGGGTATTTACCCCAAAGATACAAATGTAGGGATCCGAAGGAGTACGTGCACCCCGATGTTTATAGCAGCAATGTCCACAACAGCCAAACTGTGGAAAGAGCCAAGATGTCCATCGACAGATGAATGGATAAAGAAGATGTGGTATATATACACAATGGAATATTATGCAGCCATCGAAAGGAATGAGATCTTGCCATTTGCAACGACGTGGATGGAACTGGAGGGTGTTATGCTGAGTGAAATAAATCGATCAGAGAAAGACGTGTATCATATGACCTCACTGATACGAGGAATTCTTAATCTCAGGAAACAAACTGAGTGTTGCTGGAGCGGTGGGGGGTGGGAGGGATGGGGTGGCTGGGTGATAGACACTGGGGAGGGTATGTGCTATGGTGAGCGCTGTGAATTGTGCAAGACTGTTGAATCACAGATCTGTACTTCTGAAATAAATAATGCAACATATGTTAAGAAAAAAGAAAAAGAAGATAGCAGGAGGGGAAAAATGAAGGGGAGTAAGTCAGAGGGGGAGACGAACCAGGAGAGATGATGGACTCTGAAAAACAAACTGAGGGTTCTAGAGGGGAGGAGGGGAGGGGAATGGGGTAGCCTGGTGATGGGTATTAAAGAGGGCGCATTCTGCATGGAGCACTGGGTGTTATGCACAAACAATGAATCATGGAACACTACATCAAAAACTAATGATGTAATGTATGGTGATTAACATAACAATAAAAAATTTAAAAAAATATTTGCAAATCATGTATCTGATAAGAGACTTGTATCCAGTATGTATATATGTTTGTATGTGTGTGTATGTATGTATATATATACATATACATCTCATATATATAACTCAAAACAATAAAAGATAAATAACCCAATTTAAAAATGGACAAAGGATTTGAATAAACATCTATCCAAAGAAGACATACGAATAGCTGATAAACACATGGAAAGATGCTCAAGATCATCCTTCATTTGGGAAATACAAATAAAAACCACAATGAGATATCACTAGACCAATACCAGGATGGCTAAAATAAAAAAGACAGATTGATGAAAACATGTAGAAATTGAAACCTCAGATATTCCTGGTGAGAATGTAAAATGCTATAGCCACTTTGGAAAATTTGGCAATTCCTCAAAATGTTAAACACCGAGTTACTGAATGGCCTAACAATTCCATTTCTAAATGTATACCTAATTGATTTTAAAACAAAAGTTCACATACAAAAAAAAACATGTATACAAATCGTCCTAGGAGCATTATTCATAATAGGCCAAAGTGGAAACAGCCCAAATGTCCATCAACCAATGGATGCCTAAATTAAAACATGGTATATCCATACACTGGAGTATCATTCAGCCATAAATAGGGATGAAGTACTGTTCATGCTATTAACATGGACCTTTCAAGGATGAACCTTGAAAACATGCTAACTTTAAAAAGTCAGACATAAAAGGCTACATGTTGTATGATTCCATTTATATGACACATCCCGAATAGGCAAGTCCATAGAGACAGGAAGTAGACTGGTGGCTGCCAGAGGATGGAGAAATAGGGACTAATTGGTCATGTGTGCCAGGTGTCCTTTGGGAGGGTGATGAAAATGTTCTGAAATTTTTGATGATGATTATACAACCCTGAATTATACTAAAAAACACTTAAATTGTATACTTTAAAGGGGTGAATTCTATGGCATGTGAATGATATTGCAATGAAGCTGCTATTAAAAAATAAAATCAAAATATATTCTAGAAGGCTATAGATAAGCTAATAGTGTGTAGACATGCAGTCATTATTAAGGATGGTCAGGAATGTTTGGGGGTTATCTCTAACTTCTTTCAAATGATGCTATAATGGACAGAAAGAAGTGCTTTGTTGCTTGAAACATACAGAGAAAGAGCTAATTTAGTATTTCTTTAATGCTGACATCCTTCAATGCTTCATTAAAAAGAATATAGTAGGTGGCCCAAGGAAACTATAAAGCCTCAAACTACAGCCAAATTTCAATTAAACCAAAGTTTAATTTCTGCATATTATATGCAACTCTGAGCCCAGGGAGTGAATAATATTTCTTTGCAATGTATAAGTAGTGCTTCTCTTACCTGCCTCAGGACACATTTAGATGAAAGAAAACACATTAAATTATTGATGTAATGATTAATTGAAAGTCCCCTTAAATTATCGAGCATATTTATAGTAACGTCCTTTGGCCCTGTGCAGGCAAAACTACAACTCTTACAAGTATGTTCAAAATCAGTCATGTGTACCTTTCTTTCTTTTTTTTTTTTTTTTTAGATGAATTACAGTATTGAAGGAAGCAGAATGAATGCTTAGGATGTCATCCGGATAATGGCTGACATTTTCTGTGCCTCCTCAGATAGAACTACACTCCTTTAGCTCAATATAGAACATATTTGGACTGAATCTCCTTAGTGTTTCAAGTAAATTCCAGTGCTGCCCATGGTGCTAGATAGAGTATCCAGGTGGGATTTCTGGTGATATCACCAGTTCTGTCACTATTGAGTCTGATCTTGGGATAGTAATATGAGTAATCAGAACCATTTACTAGCCTAAGAAAAACAGATATGTGTGTGTGTGTGTGTGTGTGTGTGTGTGTGTGTGTACATATATCTGTGAAGCATATATAACTCACTGCCAGTGTAACACTCAGGCAGGTGCATTTCCAGGGAACTAAAAGGGGATGGCAGGTAAGAATGAAATGGTCATCATGGGTAGGACAAGTGAACATTTTGCTGGACAGATAATATTTTTATTTTAAAGGGTATTTAAAAAGGTTGATTCTAGGGGCATCTGGGTGGCTCAGATGGTTAAAAGGTTGATTCTAAACCATCTTGACTAGAAATCAATCCATCTAGACATTGGAAACTTAAAAATATACAGAACGCCAGGCCCTAACCCCAATCAATTTCTTCAGAATCTTGGTACAGGGCTTGGGCACACATGATTCTACTTGTATCCAGACTTTAAAAACTACCGGTTTGAACAGATAGATATGCAGTTATACCTTCTTTGCTGAGTCAGAAAAGTTTCACCATCCCTCTTCATAACATCTTCTAAACCGGTAACAACCACCATCATCAATACATTATTTCCTTCCTACTTTCTCCAGCTGAAGACTGGAAAGGATTAAAATTTATCCCACAGACTCTGGCAAGGGATTGCCCCTCATTTCCGCTTTTTTCCACTATCTTTGGTAGATGAGAAACACATGTATATTTAACTCACAACAAAAACAACAGTCAGAGTAATTTTTCAGTGAAGTAGGATTCCCCTATTAACCTAAAGGGACACTATATGAAATGGTGCATTTTCAGAGTTGTCTCTGGTACAGTTGGTACAGTCATTCACAAGCTGGTATGTAGGCATGATTTCTCAATCTCAACACGACTGACATTTGAGCTGGATAATTCTTTGCTATCGGGGGATGTCTTGTCTATTATAGGATGTGTAGCAGCATCCCTGGTCTCTAACCTCTAGATACCAGGTATGACAACAAGAAATGTCTCCAGACATTGTCAAATGTCCCTTGGGAGCAGAGGTAAAATTGCCCTGGTTGAGAATGCCTGGTGTATAGTTTTGTAAGAACTTAGCCCCATATCGAAATTACAATATTTACACTAAACCTTCTGTTTACCACACTGAATATCACTCACTTTGACATTTATATGATGAAAAATATTTCAAATTTGGCTCACGTCTAGGAGTCTAATTATATATATTATCTCTTAATGCCAAGGAGCATTTTCTATTGAAGTCAATTTCTACAGCATAGTTATAACCAGCTTCCTGCGTTGCTCCAGGCAAAAGAGAAAAATAAGATCTGACACACACACATTCTGCAATAGATGTCCGTATAAATGGCCCTTGATGGATCAAGCTAAGACTCAGTTTTAGGAAAGTTGTTTTGTCTGATTCACATTTTCTGTGAGTTTACTCTTTGACTAACGTAGCCCTCAGGGTTGGGGAAGTTGAAGTGTCTTGTATTTTTGTTTAAAAGACCTTTCCTGGAATTGAACACAATTTTGTTAGGGAAAACCATATAGTATGGATAAATGGGAGTGAATAAAAATATTAGGTATAAATTTCAAAGTTCAAAGTCAAGAGCATACCAGGGATTCCCTAACAGAACAAAGAACATTGAGCCAATTAATCAGAAAATTAGGTATTTTAGAGTTGAATTACTTGTGTCATGATTTTTTTTTCTTCCCTTTGCTGGGAAGACATGAACAAATCATCCAATCTCAGAAACTTAGCTAAAAGAAAGCCTTTATTGCAAACAAAGGCAGAGACAGTGTAGTTAAAAGTCAAAAGCCATGGAAAATGAATATTTTTAAAATTCCTTTGGAATTACAAGGCACAGCCCCCTGACTAATAGCACAGAAATGATGGCCCATGATTACAATTTTTTGCCCCAGTAAATATACACTATTTGCATTATATTTGGAATAAAATAGCAACAAGGAAGACCATTTTGACATAGCTTGGCGCTTATAATGTCATTCTTTGCCTTCCTGTGAACATTCCATTTTTGTACAATGCTAAAGAAATCACATTTTCATTTTTCTGTAATTCATTATGGCTCATTGCTGGAGCAACTGCCAAACCAGTCAATTTGTATAAATAATAGAACAAGCTTCCATTGTCTCTCATCTGACTCAGTGCCAAGTAGTCGGCCTACCTTTTCCAAGAGGGAAATCATGTTTTTAAACTCTTTATCTAATTTTAATGTCCCTGGAGTTATACACAGTAAATTCTTTTGGAACCCTGAACTGAGGGTATGGAATCAAGCACTTACTCCTTTAAATTAGGTCATATAAAGACTACTGATTCTCATGTTGCCATTAGATAAAGAACAAAACCCTATGTGAGTATTTGAAAGCCCAAGTGAATTTGTTTTCCTTCTGATTTTTTAAAACAGTGGCACTTCAGTGACCTTGGTTTTTCTAAATTACTCATCTCCCAGCACATCAATTAATGTTTGCTTAATTCAGATTTCAGGAATCCATCACACTTCCCTGAAGAAGTGAAAGTGGCTGTGTGCTTCTTGTTTGACAACTTTAACTCTCAGTTTGGTTTTTGTCTTTTAGCAATAGCAGTGAGTAGAATAGATACAATCTTCTTACTCTTCATATAATTCATAGCATCCAAAATTTAAAAAAGAGAAATATTCAGTGGTTAAAAAGCTAAGGGTCTGTAAAAGTGAGTGGGTACATAGCTATAGGGTCATCCTTACGTACCTGTAGGTTATGACTTACATGCCTAAAATTCTTAGAGATTTATTCCTTTGAATAGCAATTCATCTCTTAAAGATCCCTTTTGCTACTTTAAAAGTCTTGTCCGCAGGTGATTTTAGATTTACGGAAAAGTTGCCAAGACAGTACAAGAGAGTTTCCATATACCCTTCACTCAACTTCCTCTAATGGTAAACTCCTCACATAACCATGGTGCATTTGCCAATACTAAAGAATTAACATTCAGATTTTACTAGTTTTTCTGATGATGTCCTCCCCCTCCCCACAAGTATCCAATCCAGGGCACTACATTACATTTAGTAAGATTCCTTTTAAAAATACAAAAATTTCCAGGCAGTGTAATTTATTAAATCACCAACCAACCTTATTATGAACTCATTTATTACATCAATCTTCTTCTGGAAGGAAAAGATAAGGGCAGCATAAAAATCCTGGGCATGTGTGGGAATATAAAGGAATTGTGAAGGGAAGGGAATGCTGCCAAGATAGGAGGTAACAAATCAAAGCCAAAAGACATTCCATTTTGCCTGGGGCAGGCCCTGTGCAGCTATGTGTAATTAGCTTCCTCAATTACTACATCTGACAAACTAATTTTCATTTGCGAGAAAACAACAAATCATTAATTATGGTAATAAGTCACGGATTAAAATCTTTGTGTGTGGATTCTACATGCTCTGTGATGTGTGCCCTTGGTCAGCCGCCATTTTGCTTCCTCAGACTCTCCAGCACCTCACTCCTGGGAATCCTGTGTGCAGACATCTCCGATGCCCAGCCCTGGACAGCACTACTCACTAACTCTGAACCCACTTTGCTAGTGGCTTTACCTCCTTGTGATGCCTTTAGTAGCTACAGTCTTGTTCTGATAGCTGCTTGAAAGCAAAGATGTATTTTTAGAAGCAGCAAAGTATTGTGATTAAGAGCATGAACTTTGTACTCAAATTTGGATTCAGATCTTAGCCACCACTTAATAGTCTTGATCCTGGTCATCAAATCAAATAAGCTCCCCAAGCCTCAGTTTACTCATCTGTAAAACAGGGGCAATAATGGAGGATCTCGGGGATCAGCCATGATTCTCGAGAACCTCTACTGCTTTCTTTAGCTCCTTTACTGCCTGGCCGACCTGGGATCCTTTTCTTCACATGAACATCCCTACGGCACTCCTTTTCTCCCTTCCACATTGTCTCCTTGGACTTCAGACTTGTACCTAGGCACCTGCTAACAAGACCTCCTGGTTCTAAGGCCAAGCACTATGCGAGGCACTCAGGATAAGGATAAAGCAGTGAACAAAAGACGTCTTATGCCCTCAAGAAGTTTACACTAGAGTCAGCCACAGCTGGAGTTCTAGATACAAACCGCCCTTTCTCTAGGTTGACTGGGTTGGCAGCCCAGATTTGTCACTGGGCTCCAATGAAGGGAAATTCCAACAACAGTCTTCCTTGGCCTGAACTGACTCCTGCCTGGGCCAGAGCCTCTAGCCATTCTCTGCAGTAGGGTCAAGTTTGTGAGCATTGGTGTCAGACCTATCCCCCCCTTTCTACTTGCTTTTCATATGTTGGGGGTTGCCGTGACCACCACACCCAGTAAGAGAGTCACACTTTACAAGAACAATAAGAACATCCACGAGGTTACAACCTTACTAGAAATAATAAACTGAAACAGTGTCAGAATTATCTACCTTAAGTAACTGGTTTAGAGATTCAAATACTTTGGACTTCCAGGTCTTTTGAATATTGAGTAGGAAACTCATGGGGAATTACACAGCTAGTGATAGTCCTAGTTTCAAATCCTGCATTGTCTATCAATAATATGCATTTTCACATGAATAGATCTGGTTAAAACAGAAGCAATTATATTTAGAACAATGGCAAAATTATATTGTTCCACAAGCTGTACCACTGTGGGGAGAGACCAATGCTTCTGGAGTACATGCTGCTCCATAAGTATTCCTTCATCACTTATTACACTTATAGTCTGAGGCCCACTTTCAGTTCCTCTGACCACCTAACCATTTCCTACCACAGGACATTTGCATTTGCTGTACACTTACCTTTAAGGGAATTTTCTTCCACAGACCAACTTACAGTCAACCCTGAGGTCTCATCCTAAATGAACCTGTTGCTAAGGACCCTGGGCTTATGACCTGAGCTGAAGGCAGACTCTTAACTGACTGAGCCATGCAGATGCCCAGCTGATGCATATTTCTAAGGCTTAGGAAAATCTATGGCATCTAGTGAATGATCAATAAATACCTGCTGAATTACTGAATAAATGAAAAACAAAATAAATACAAATCAGGTTCCTCTTGGTCAGTTTACCATTTAGATAGAAGGAAAAGTTGTTTGTTCTTGAAATTTAAGTAAGAAAACAAAGGTAAGAGCAACAGGAGAGATAATAACTTTCACAAATTCAGAAGGAAAAAAGTAAAGGAAACAATTTACTATATTCCAAATTTAGCAACAGGTTCTTGAAAAACTTTTTAGAGGGGGAAAAATAAATAAAAATGATCAAGTGCTAAAAATTACTTTTTCAGTAATAAAATCTAATTAAGATATGATCAAATAAACAGAAATTGATATTTACTTTGCATGACGCTTGCATATGTTTCTGAAAGGTATACGAGGGCATTCAAATATGAACTGTATAAAGGGAAATTGCTAGTTAAAGGATTACTACTGTGGGCACCTGGCTGGCTCAGTTGGTGGAGCACGCAACTCTTGATCTCAGGGTTGTGAGTTTGAGCCCCAGGTTGGGTGTAGAGATTACTTAAAAAAAAAAACAAACTCTTAAAAAAAAAAAGGATTACTATCATAAAACAAATCCCAATCCTTTAGTTGGTCTTTTTCTATAAACTTGGGTTTTCATACATTGAATTTAGTCTTAGACCAAAGTTCACGAGAGTTTAAATTAATTTAAATATAGGCATGCTATAAAAGTCACATAAATTCAAGAGACCCATATGTGAAATTTTGAAAAGCATTTTGTTTAGTAGCAAAGGATAATATTAGCACTGTGCATTAAATCCCTAGGAAAATAAACTAGGCTTCTAAGTACCAATATAATTATAAGACTCCTTATGAAATCAGAGTGCTGGTTCCATTTATAGACTTGGATTGGCTTCAGGGATAGGTATATAACTACAACTGAAATACCCAAACAGGGATTTTAAAAAGTGTACCTTTCATATAAGGCATAGATACAAGAACTCCTCCAATGCTTGTTTTATTAAAACAAAAACAAAGCCTCAGAAGTAACCATGGTCACAACAGAAAACTATTTTTAAAATGCTAGCATTTTTTTTTCTAAAAGATTTTTTATTTATTTATTTGAGAGAGAGAGGGAGAGGGAGAAAAGGAGCAGGGGGAGGGGCAGAGGGAGAGAGAGAGAAGCCGACTCTCCGCTGAGCAGGGAGCCGGACTGGACTCAGGGCTCCATCCCAGGACCCTGAGATCACGACCTGAGCAGAAGGCAGACACTTAACCGACTGAGCCACCCAGGCACCCCTAGCATTTATTTATTTATTTATTTATTTATTTATTTATTTATTTATTTATTTATTTTTAATTGTATTATGTTAGTCACCATACATCATTAGTTTTTGATGCAGTGATCTACGATCCATTGTTTGCGTGTAACACCCAGAGCTCCATGCAGTACGTGCCCTCCTTAATACATTACCATCACCAGGCTAACCCATCCCCCCTCCCCCCTCCCCTCTAAAACCCCATGTTTCTCACACATTTTTTTTTAAAATGAAGTAAATGAACAGTATTTTTAACTAGGTAACATATAATAATCTTATAATGCATTATTTTCATATTTCCAAATAATACGTAGGACGAACATTCCCAGGACCTGTTTCCAAGTGCATTTAAATTTGGCCAAAATGGAATCTTCACAAAGATACATAAAAAACAAAATTTTAAATCTCTCTCATGGGTCAAAAATAAGCTCCCTTTTTCCTAAAACCCTTTCTAGTTTTATGATTGCAATGCTAAAATAATCCATATCTTTGTTCCTTCTCGAGCTCACACTTTATAAACACATCCCCATTTGCTGCTTTTCACTGGCCATCTCACTAAAGGCATTTATCTTTTCTTCATACTAATTTACTCACAATGATGATTAAAACACTCTAATACATCCAGTGCTTTCAAACACATCGTCACTCTTTACTTGTTTAATTAATTGCCTTCACGTAATGCTTCTTCATAGGCGAGGGTCTTTAATTTACTTAGCATTCTTTCCTTATATAATAAATTCTTAGAGTTTGGGAATCAGATGATTAACACAGTATTAGATAGTAAAAGACACCTGATTGGAGCAAGGATAATGGAAAACTTTGGAGACTAACACCATGACTGCCTAGTGCTCCAATGGCTGATTCAACAAATACTCTTTGGCACCTTCTAAGTATGAGGCTTTATGGTATGTTCTAAGGGGGACAGATGCCCAAATCTTTTTATCAAATTGCTTAGAGGCTGCAAAAATCTAGCTTCCAAGGCTAGAAGGAACTTAGAGAAATATAGGATTTTCCAGGCACTTCTGCAAATTATAACGGGTGAAGATCATTATGAGACTTGGTGACAACCTTGGCTCTTACATTTCCAGAACAACAGAAATTGGCAAGGTTATAGATCTTAGGATTCTGTCATTTTTTTCTTCTGCTCCTCTCCTAGCAACAGATGCAGTTACAGGAAATGCTTTAGAAATTGGGGTTCATTAGCTATTTTAAAAGGTGGAAATTTTTATAAGGGGTGGAAATTGCACCCAAAAATATCTCAAGGCTATGAAAACCACCGAGAATCTTTGAGTTCTGTGTTTAAGATCTCCAAATGATGTGTAATGGGAAAGGAGACCTCCATCATATAATTAGCTTCACCTTCACTCCCGCTGAGGGAGACAGAGTCTATCACACCCATTTATTTCCCCATCTTGTAGGGGGACAAAATTCCTACTGTTGGAATATTTTTAAAGTGTTCATATCTTTATCTTTGAGATTTGTATTTGCTTATTGACAGTTTCATAAAAGTTGATTCCGTTTGAAGAGAAAGGTTATTTCAAGGACATACAGAATTATTCTAAGTTATATCTAACATACCATCATGATTGATAACAAAGCCAAAATATTAATGAGGAGAAATCTCAAATTTCATCTGAAGTTGCTGGACATCTTTTCTATTTCAAATAGGATGACACTAGATAGTCTGAAAAGAAACCCATAATTTATGCTCTGAATCTCTGACAAATTAGGAGTAATGTCTGTTACACTATGCAGGTCACAGCCTGTCAGGTAAGCATTTCTTACTGTGTGGCAGCGACAATGCATATATTAGCTATGTAAATGTGAGATCTACACACAATTTCCAGGTTAGAATATGTTTAAAGAATATGGTCATAAATAATGCGTAGTAATACCAAGCCTGATTCTGCAATGTCTGGGCATCCACAAATTATTCATAAGGAATAAGAAGCAAATCTTTTAGACAGATCTAATGAACTAATACATGATATCACTAAGAAATGATGTAGACTATAGTAATGGATTATTTCTTGCTAACAAATGAAACGCCTAAGTCTTAAATATTAGTTACAAAAATTAGTTAGGAAACTGCCTGCCCAACTTACTCAGTGCAGGGTGTATTTCATGATGTATGTTCTCCCTGTTCTTTTATTAAACCTCACATGCAGCCAAGATATTTTTAACTTGGGGGAGTGAACAAACGATCATGGATGAGCATGATGAGCAACCACTGCTGGTCAAGAGGTCCAGCAGGGACTTGTCTTCTGTGAAAGAATTTAAAAGTGCTACCCAGGTATCTCATACCTACATTCCTTCAGGTTAAGCAAAACAATACCTCGGTGTCAAGAAACAATTCAAAATCCAAGAAAAAGAAAACTAGACTCTACTCTCAGTTTTGCCACTAACAGTCTAGGTGGATGAATCCAGGGAAGGTTGTATAACCTGTCTAAGCACCAGATTCTTCATCTGTAAAATGGAGACAACAGCTGGCCTGCCTATCTCACAGGCTAGGCAAGTATCACTTAAGTCAACAGATGTGCAAGTATTTTGTGAGAGGTAGAAAGCTCAATGCACAGAGAGAATTAAAATCTAATCTCAAGAGCCAATGCTTTTTAAACCAACTCTAGATATCTGAATGCGCGTGGCACGTGAGTACATATGAGGGGTGCGTATACTTATGAAAGCACACAAAAGTCTGGTGTTGCCAACTCTCAGATTTGTAAAACTGTAAAAGTCCCAAATCCTCCTGAATACTCCAGCCACCTTCCAGCTATTCGGATTTTAGTCTAAGAGAAGATTTTAGTCTTCTAATAGCCAACGGTCTGATGATGGTTTGATCTTGGGGGGGGTGTGAAGGTTGTTGACACTTTCCTGGGTCACAGACTCTTTTAACTTATCAAGAGATGCTTTCATTGGTCACATAGCCACCTTTAAAATGAAGAATAAACCAAAATGATTGGTTTATACTGAAGGGACATGCGGCATATGGTCACAGAGAGAGCAAAGAGGGTCTAAAAGGGACAATGGAATGCTTTCCCGACAGCCTTTCTTATTAGATATTCCATGGGAGAGAACACGGGCCCACAATGGTTTAAAAAACTTTTTTTTTTTTTAGTTAAGAAGAGAAAATACATGGAAGAGAAAATGTAGATTTTGAGTTGCTAAGTAAGGAGGAACCAAGGCTTTATATCTGCAGGGAGTTTTTAACCCATCTTGAAAAAAAACTGTCCTACTTATTAATAAGGAATATATAGTGTGTATTTTTAGAGGAATTTAAGGAAAATCAAGCTTAATTTTTCAGATGAGAAGGTCACAATACTATAATATGTACTCAAAAATAGAGAAAAAAACCAAACATTTTCTTTTATTTATTTATTTATTTTTAATTTTATTGTTATGTTAATCACCATACATTACATCATTAGTTTTTGATGTAGTGTTCCATGATTCAAACCAAATATTTTCTTAACATCTGAGGTGAGTGCTAGCTGACTGCTCTAACTATGAGTAGTACTGGAGAGAGGGAAGAGGGGACTTAGTCACTGGTTAAAGCAATTAGCCATGGTATTAAGGGGAAATGGAGCTCCCTGTAAGTACTTTCTTATAGACAATCATAAAATATAAGTTGCCTTTCTCACATTCTAAAAGAAGAGGAAAAACAAACAGTGAGCTGAGTAACTATCAGGAGAATCTGAACAAGATTCTCTATTTAAAAAAACAAAACAAAACCCAAAAATCAATTCATCTTTTTCTTGGCCTTAAAAATCAAGTACCACTGCAACTAAATCCTTGAAGAGTCAGTATAGTCTCTTCAGGATAGATGGGAGTCAGTAAAAGTATCTCCTCCCTAGGATCCTAACATCCACGCTCATTCATTCATTTAACAAGTATTTCTCAACACCTGCCGTGTTACAAGCTCCATGCAAGTGCTGGAGACAAGAAGACAAATAATACACAGCTTTCAAGTGAATGACTGCACAGGCTAATGGCACATGAAACACATACAATGGCAATTATAATGGAAGGACACACGTTCAATAGCAGTCCCGCCCTCCAAAAAATTACTCCTAATTCGAATGCGGAGACTGAGAAGCCGTATCTGAGCTGAGTTGTAAATGGTAACTGAGAAGTCATCAGGTTTTAAAGATGCTGGATTGAGGGGCGCCTGGGTGGCTCAGTTGGTTAAGCGACTGCCCCTTTGGCTCAGGTCACGATCCTGGGGTTTCGGGGTCGAGCCCCGCATTGGGCTCCCTGCTCGGCGGGGAGTCTGCTTCTCCCTCTGACCCTCCCCCTTTTCATGGGCTCTCTCTCTCTCTCTCTCTCTCTCTCGCATTCTCTCTCTCATAAATAAATAAATAAAATCTTAAAAAAAATAAAGATGGTGGATTGAATGCAAATATGAACTTCCACTGCTTCCTGAAACCTCACTAAAATACAGTAAAGGATCTTTTAAAAAGGCATGAACCCAAAGAACCAAGAGGACAGGAGAAATCACAATCACATCAAAATCTGGGAAATTAGAAAGCAGATGGGTGAGTCACAACTAACCCAGCACATGTCAAAACACTTAATCCTAGGCCAGCAGTGGGGAAGGCAGAGAGAGATTCAGAAATCTGAAGCACGGAGTGCCTTTTGAAGTGAGGATGGAGATGAGACAGCAAACAGAGACTCTGTGTTGAAGTCTATTTAAGAAGCTGTCCTTAAGAGCTCTTCTCCTTAATTCTGTGAAGCTCAGTAAGGCCTTCCTCATAACAGCCGAAGACTGGAGGTTTCTTCTCCAGAGACACCAGCCACATTTGAGAGCAGCACACAAGGGACAAGTGAAAGTTTACAGACGGAATGAGATGCCCCAAACTTTCTTTCTCCTCTTGGCTCCCATAAAGCTGGAAACTAGGTTTCCATACTCCATCAAGAGATTGGGAAATCCTTTTTGGAGACTCTGTCTTACCTAAGGGAAAAAAACCTAAAGATACTAAAATCTTTGACCTACCAGGGAATCAGTCAAATCAGATCAACCCACAGTGAAGATAACCACCAACTTCTCTCATTACCGTCTCACTTCACCTATAACACATCCATAATACCCTGGTGCAGGGTACTATAGACAAAGATCATTGGACTTTTGATAAAATTCTCTGTTGAGAAAGAGAGACCAAAACAAATTGGCAAGAAAAAAATAAAGAAAATAGAGATAATACAGATATACAAAGGAAAAAAATGGTGCTGTCAAAATATTTCTATTAAAAAAGGAATACCCAAAAGGAAAAAATGTATTTAGAAATTTGAAATATTATAACAGAGCTGAAAGGCGATACAGACTTAGAAGATAAAGCTAAGGAAATCATTCAGAAGGTAGAGCAAAAAGACAGAGACTATAGGAGCAAAAAGAAAACTGGAGGGTCTGTTTCAGAATGTCTAATGTATGATAGAAGAATTTCAGAACAAGAACAGAGAAACTGAGGATGGGAATGGGATACATCCTCAGTGAAATAATTCAATACAATTTTCTAGACCTGAAGAACGTGAGTTTACAGATAGAAGAGCCCAGTGAGTTTCTAGGACATCAGATAAAACAGAACCATAACAATATGTATCATTGCAAAATTCCACAAATCCTACAAATTTATACAGAATAAAAGTTTTCCTAAGGAAGGGTCAAGAATCAGAATGACTTTGGTCCTATCAAGCTATTCTGGAGGCTAGAAGGCACTGGAACATGGCCTTCCAATTCCAACTTAGAATTCTATACACAATCAACCTATTAATCAAGACATTTTTAGACCAACAAAATCTAAAAACTCTTTTTTCCTACTCAGAAAGGTACCAGAGGACGTTCACTTTCAAACAACAGCAGCAACAACGCCAAAAGCGGGGTGTGGTTGCAAGGAATATATCCAGCAAAAGGAATATGTAAAATAAAGGAAACTGGGATCCAAAGCAGGAGCAAGGGAGAGGGAAATCCCAGGGTACCAGCTGTGAAGGAGGCCTAGGGAACAGCCAGTCCAGATTCCAATAGGCCAGAGGGATCCAGGAACACTTCCTTCAAGAGGTTTAAACAGATCGAAAACTTAATGGGTTTGAATGTGTTGAGAGAAAGTTTACACAAGTAGGAGAGAAACACATACTTAGAAAAAAAAATGAAAAAACAAGGAAATTATTAATTCCTGGGAAAACAAAAAGCCCAGAAAAGAAAAGAAGTAACAGTGCCATGTATGACTCAGCTGTGAATGGAACTGACATAATCAATATTATAGAGTGTTAAAATTGGTCCAACCCAAATCACAAAAATAACAGTCTAGACTTCCATTCAGGAAACTCAATAGATAATGTCTAAAATAGGAAAACCAAGATCGGGCAAAATAAGCATGTTATATAGAGAGCCGGTGGAACATTCTGAAGGAGTCAGCTAACAGAGGAGCCCCATTGTGACGGCGAGCAGCTCAAACACACACAGTAGGCGATGTGTGACATTCATGACTTCCTGGATGAGCAAAAACAGACTTATATTTATTTTAAGACACTGATAGTCAGCTTTTCTCTTGTGTGTAGGTGGAACCTATTCCTAAATGATACAAATTCTAGGAACCAGATCTTCCAGTTGATAGTGTTTACAGAAATTCTCTACTTTTAGTAAATTCTTAATCTCACAATTTATATGTAAAGGAACTACTTTGATTATCCTGCTGTTACCAACCACCCTCCTCTAGTGATTTTTCCCCTCTGAGGCACCCTATTCCCCAACACTTCTTGTGTGCTTTCTTTCTTTCCCCTCCGCTGACATGCCTGGGGCGTCCTCTGCTCTCACGCATGTATGTATTCTGCCCTTTGCCCCAAGCGTTATGAAATCAATTACTTATTACACTACTAAGTAATGTCATTTCCTCTTATCCTTTTGTCACTCAGGCCCTGAAAGCAATAGCTCATCCATCTTCTTTTCAAGCAAGGCCCAACTAAGTAGGTCTTAAAATCATCAGGACCTCAAGCTAGGTCTAATCAACTGGAACCAGAGGAAGGAGGAGAAGACATTTCTGTCAGTTTCTTGCCTATGTTGGAATTATTTTCTTTGGCAGAAATATGTCACATTCTTTTCTTTGTGACAGTCAGCGGAGCTGATCACAGGGCTACACAGTGGGTCGGTGATGAGGCTCGACAACCTGGCAAGCTCACCATTATCCCAGTGCCCTGGTCCCAGCGCTGCTGCAGCCAGATTACCCTTCTCACCAGGAGAAAAACTCACATCTTCTGCATGGATTACACTGCACTCGCACTGGTTCAAAGAATCAGTATCAGTCATGGTAGCAATAGTAACAATACCAGTAAAATTCTTTAGGACAGTTAAAGTTTCCTTTTTAGAAAACCCATATATAAATATATCTTGAATTCTATTCTGTGGAATTGTTTGTTTCTAAACAAGCAAGAGACTGACTTTCCTTGTTGTATATTAAGTTGTCATATTTCCCCTTTCTTGGACTAGACTAATAAGCAAAGATAACCAGGCCCATTCTCCCAAAGTTAATTAGGCATTTTTTAAGTTCTTACTAAAAAGAAATTCTAAGGCTTAAAATAAAACTATTTTTGACTCAGCATTAATGTCCACTTATTCTGTTTTTTAAAACCTTATGTCTAAAAAAGATTTAAAAAATAAATTGTAGATATTAATTCATCTTTAACTACTTGAAGAATATATAAGAATTTCAAACTCAAAGTAATGGTTCTTTCATTACACCTCTCTCAATGTTACTCTCAATATATCCCGCTTGTGGGGCAACAATAGAAACCAATCGTACCTAAATAAAAATAAATTGCATTTATCTGAAAAATAGCATAGCGCAGAGCAACCTATTATTTTTACCTGGAATATAAAGTCATATGGAAGGGCCTGGGTTTAATCACAAGAGGTACTGTAAAACACATTTGTGACATCCTCTAACCTAACTCACGCCTACATGAGAGATTGGTACATCTTATGAATTAAACATAAGTTCTGATTTATGTTCAGTTATCCCTCATATCAAAAACTATAGTAGCAGAGCTGTGTCACTGTGAATTCATTTAATGATATTGATGAGACAGCCAGCACACAGATTGCAAAGTAACTGCCAGTGCATAGCAGGGCCCTATAAATCACTTCTGCAGAGTGTTTGAGCAATAAATAACAAGTCATTAATTCACTGTAAGTTATGCTAAAAAGTTCAAACTACATAAGTACCAGATTGTAAATAAATGCCTCTGGTACAATATTTGAAACAGGCAATGTTTAGCATTAAAACAATTTTATAAGAGCAAAACTTCATTGAGCAGATTTAATTCATTGTGGATTTCCCTTGGCAGACATAAACCAACACAGAATTAAAAAAAAAAATCAACCCCCCAAACTTCTTTAATCCACAGGGAAACACATTTCAGTTATTAAATCCAATGGAACTTTTTTTAGTGACTGAAATTATGAATCTATCCAGTGAGTGATATAATGATTCTGCCATAAAGCCCTTTAATAAGCTTATAGCATTTCTGTAAAGAATAAGCTAGTGAGAATAAGGCTATTTATTCAAACGGTTTGCCTTGTTGCAGCCACAGGACCAGCAGAAAATAGGTAGCTATGGCCTCAGCCATTTGCTCTCCAATGTGAATCAAAAAACATTTAAGTTCAAGTGACTTTCACTAACCTACAGTTACCACTATCCGTTACCAGCTAGTGAGCGCTCCCTAACCACACTTTCTCCCCTGGCCCTCGGAAACTGAGTTCCTCAAGTGGCTCAGGGCAAGACACCATTTGACCCTATCCGTCCCTTCTGAGCCTCCTGGAGACCCCAGATCACACACCTATCTACTCTGCCTCAGTTTCCCCTTCTACTCTGAGTCCTGCCTCTGCCACATAGTCTTTCCAACAAATTCATTTCCAGACTAAGTCTTCCCAAGAAATCAATGGGCAATTTAATGGGAATGGTTGGGACAGCAACCTACCTGAAAGATGAGAGCCTCGTGTACTACTTCCGACGGGTAAGGGACTTATTTTAAGGGAAAAGGGGCCTTTTATTGTAGCTTGTTGCTGGCTGGCACTGGATTTTCCTGGACTGTCGGGCATTTGCATACATATGACAAACTCTAATCTTTTCTGTTTCTTACAGCTTTGTAATCTGTGATCAAGGAAGTCTAAACGAGGTCTCATCAGCCAATAGTGTTTATCTGATCCTTTATGCAGAATCTGAATACAAGGGTCCTAAACCCAATAGCATTTTAACTATATTGCATTTCGGGCTTATGTCTAATTTTCTGCTTACTGTCACCTGAAGGCCCCTTTAATCATTACTGCATTCTAATTGTAGCTTATCTAATATCAGTGTTTAAAATTTCTTCCTCTCTAGATACATTTGCTTGCATTTTAAAGCTTCAATTTTGTCGTTGTTGTTGTTTTATTTCCTGACTATCTCTAACATTCTCAAGGGACCTTTTGAATTCTGTCTTGTTCTTCACTGGTATTTAGCAACAAACACTTCTTCAATTTAGCATTATCTGAGAATTTAATTAACTTGCTGTTTTCTGTTGTTTCAGGTCAATAATGAGGATGTTAATGTACATGTGACATTAGTCTCCCTGGAAGGTCACTAGAAGCCTGTACTCTTGCTACGTATGTGGCCAATTATCCTCTATGATCCTCTGATCAGTTTTTTTTTTTGTTTCCAATTATGCGGTAATGTTCATATCCTTGTCAATTTCAAGTCAGTTTCTCAGTAAAACTGCAAGGGAACTAGGAAAAGATAATACCCAATAGACAGTGCTTTGTGTTTTTACAGTTACTGACACCCAGGAGTATCCAGGAGGCATACACTGAAACAATTTTTCATGGTTTTCTCCAAATAAATCAGGAAAATGCTAAGTAAAAGTAACTTTATCTTTGGAAGGGGAAACTGAGGCAGAGAAGCCCATGGCATCAGAACGTTAACAAGTCAATCTACTTTTGTCTTCACTTATTTTTAGGGGAAGGTTACATATTATTCATTGAAGCCAACATAAATATGTATATAATAATGCTCCATCATTTGGACATAGTTGGAAAATTGGATTTTCCACATAAGCTAATTTTCCACAGGATTCCAGAAAACTGAAGCTTATGCCATGGGCATAGCAGAAAATCTTAAACTTGGAGTACAAGAAATGTATCCAGAAGAAGGTTTTTGAGAAAAGGAGAAATGCTTGAAGATCTTTCTCTGTATTTTTCTTATCTTCTTTCTTTCTATTGTAACAATGTCATCTCTGACTCCTTAAATGACTCAGAAGACCATGTCTTTTTTCTTTTATTTTAAATCTCTTTCCTTTTCCCCCCAAATAGTGGTTTTCTTAAGCCTTCAAAACAATACTTATTAACCACTTTATTAATCATATAACTAGTCTCCAGACTATAGTATTTTTAAATGTCTATTTTTTTGTCTTCTTGTTCTGCCGTTTTTCATAGCCAACAATCAACTTTGTGTGGTCATTGGAAATGCATTGATTAAGGGCTCAGGCTAAACCTGAGCTGAAGTTCTGCCTCTTACTAGCTATAAAAACTAGCTGCATAATGAGAGAGCTATTTAAATACCAAGACTCTGCTATCTTGGGGATAATAATACTGCTTATTTCATAAGACTGTTGTAAGGATGAATCAAGGAGAGTGAAGTAAAGAGCCAAGCATAGTGGATGACACACAGAGAGACACTTAGGGAATCATATATTCTTAAATAAATATAAAGGTGGATAATCTGACAAAAGCTTCTTTCTGATTTGGAAGTTTATTCTAATTGACTTACAAACTAATGAATACTAAATTTTGCATAATTATTAGTTAGTTCTATATGTTTAACAAACAACCTTCTTGGAGAGAATACAGTCATCTGAGCCTGTTCCAGAAAACCCTGAATATAAGGTCATGGTCTATGTAGCTTAATAAATCCAAATGAACCACCCCCGTTTTTGTCCGGAATCAAGGATCAGTATTGTGGTGTTTAAGTGTAACACTTCACTGTCTTGGCTGTATTATTAATACATGAGGGAAAGATGGAGGGCAGAAAAATGGCACTCAGCTGGCAATGCCCTCAGAGGGCCCAGAAGGCCAGTGAGCTGAGGACTCAACACAGTGTGTGAAAAGGGAAGTGGAGCCCTGGGTCTACCTTGGACTCTCATCATCTAGCTCTGTCTTGTTGAACTATACTCTCTGGGTTTCAGTTTCTTCATCTTAAAATGAGAGTTTAGGGGGTACCTGGGTGGCTCAGCTGGCTGAGTGACCAACTCCTGATTTTTGGCTCAGGTCATGATCTCAGGGTTGTGAGATCAAGCCCTGCGTCAGGCTCTGGACTCAGCAGGTGGTCTGCTTGAGATTCTCTCTCTCTACTTCTTCCTCTGCCTTTCCCCTTGCTCATGCTCTCTCAAATAAATAATATTTAAAAAAAATAAACGAGAGTTTAGGTCTTCCTAGCTACCCCTTAGAACCAAAGTTATGCCATGCTAAGAAAAGTTATCATATATCTACTTGGTAACGTTTTTTATAAAGTAACATTAGCCAAGTCAATCTATACATATTTTTGACTATTCAGAGGAATGGCCAGTTGCAAAGGCAATTAGGGATGGAAGAAAGTGCAGAAAGAAACAGAAGCAATCTTTAAGACAATAGAGATATGTTGGGATTTTGGCTATATGATTTTCTACTGTCAACTTTTGGCTAATTATCACTCAAGCAGCTTTACATAATGAGAAGATCTGTTCATGAAAGTGATTTAATACAAAACTAAAAGGCAGCCTATGGAATGGGAGAAAATATTTGCAAATGACATATCTGATAAAAGGTTAGCATTCAAAATCTATAAAGAACTTATCAAACTCAACACCCAAAAAACAAATAATCCAGTTAAGAAATGGGCAGAAGACGTCTATAGACAATTTTTTCAAAGAAGACATCCAGATGGCTAACAGGCACATGAAAACATGCTCAGCATCACTCATCATCAGGGAAATACAAATCAAAAACCACGATGAGATACCACCTTACACCTGTCAGAATGGCTAAAATTAACAACACAGGAGACAACAGATGTTGGCGAGGATTCGAGAAAGGAGAATCCTCTTTCACTGTTGGTGGGAATGCAAACTGGTGCAGCCACTCTGGAGAACAGTGTAGAGGTTCCTCAAAAAGTTGAAAATAGAACTACTGACAATCCAGCACTTGCACTACTAGCCATTTACCCAAAGGATACAAATACAGATTTGGGGGTGCCTGGGTGGCTCAGCTGCTTAAGCATCTGCCTTTGGCTCAGGTCATGATCCTGGAGTCCCAGGATCAAGCCCCACATTGGGCTCCCAGCTCAGCAGGGAGTCTACTTTTCCCTCTGCCCCTCCACCTGCTCATGGTCTCTCTCTCTGATAAATAAATAAAATCTTTAAAAAATATAGATTCAAAGGGATACATGCACTCTGATGTTTATGGCAGCTTTATCAACAATAGCCAAACTATGGAAAGAGCCCAAATGTCCACTGACTGATGAATGGATAAAGAAGAGATAGTAGGAACACACACACACACACACACACACACACACACACACACACACACACACACACACGTAATGGAATATTACTCAGCCATCAAAAAGAATGACATTTTACCATTTGCAACATGGATGGAGCTAGAGTGTATTATGCTAAACAAAATAAGTCAGAGAATGACAAATACCTTATGATTTCACTCATATATGGAATTTAAGAAACAAAAGAGATGAACATATGGGAAGAGAAAAAAAAAAAGAAAGAGGGAAACAAACCACAAGAGACTCTTAATGAAGAGAACTGAGGGTTGATGGAGGGAAGTGGGTGGGGGACGGGCTAATACGCATGGGTGATGGGTATTAAGGAGGGTACTTGTTATGATGAGCACTGGGAGTTATATGTAAGTAATGAATCACGAAATTCTACTCCTGAAACCAATATTACACTATCTGTTAACTAACTAGAAATTAAGTAAAAATTTGAAAAGAAAAAAAAAGTTAAAAAAAGGAAAAAAAAGGAAAAGTAATTTAATTTGTGAAAATACAGACAAATATTATAGAGCTATTATAGAACTATTTCTCAGTTATGGAATTTTTTTTCCCTTTTCAGATTTTTATTTGAGAAATTCAGCTCTCAGCCATATAATCATATTTTGAAAAATATTTGACCTTATAAAGTTTTACACATTTCACAGTGTCACATAAAAGTTTTACTCCTTCCAGGCAAACAAAATAAATGTTTACCCATGTGTTGAAGTGTCTGAAACAAGCAGCTGGGTGGATGTCTTTGAGATGTAATTTTCCTCAGATTTATTTTGTTTAAAAATAGATTATTTATTTATTTATTTCACAGTGTGTAGGGGGAGGGGCAGATGGAGAGAGAGAAAGAATCTGAAACCGACTCTGCACTGACCACAGATCCTGATGTGGGGCTCGACCTAACAACCTTAGCTGAAACCAAGCATTGGACGCTTAAGCGACTGAGCCACCCAGACACTGGCAAATTTAAAGTCAAGTCATAAGTTCAACTGGATGCATCAAGTGAAAAGTTATCTGTGAAATGTTAAATTTATGAGTATCATTACTATATTTACTACAATTTACTAAACATCTGATTTGCCAATGATTCATATTTCTTGTCCAAATACTGTTATTGCAACCATTTTATACTTAAAAATAAAACTCCTGGGGCGCCTGGGTGGCTCAGTTGTTGAGCGTCTGCCTTCGGCTCAGGTCATGATCCCAGGGTCCTGGGATTGAGCCCCACATCGGGCTCCCTGCTCCGCGGGAGGCCTGCTTCTCCCTCTCCCACTCCCCCTGCTTGTGTTCCCTCTCTTGCTGTCTCTCTCTGTCAAATAAATAAAATCTTTAAAAAAATAAAATAAAATAAAACTCCTACTTGTGAGTTAGCATTATGGGTTGTGGGAAGTCATTCTTGTGAACTGGCAAAGGGGCAACTACAGTGTACAGTAATAACAGCTTTGTAGTCAAATGTTTAAACCCAAAGACTTTTTTATTGGCACCCTCAAGGGTGTTACTTTGAACATCTCCATGAGAAAACAGCATGTTTTTTTACAAATTTATTTACTAAATATCCAAGGCCATGCTCATCTCCAGCACTGCTGTACTGAAAAGCTATGTGTGAATGGATTTGGGGGAAAAAAATGTATTTCGAAGATATTTGATATTTAAATCCCCCAGTTAAGTCTTTCATAAAAAAGCATTTATTTTTTAAGTCTAATCATGTATAATATCCTGTAAGTTGAACTGTTATACATCAAGTTCTCTAAAATAGAAAAAAAAAAGGCACATCTGTGTGCTCTAGATTTTCATCTTTATTTTCTCAATGTGGAATTAGCAAAAAGGGGGATATAGATATGTTTTCAAGACAGGTGCCATTACATTAAAAAGTTTAAAAATGTAAATCATGTTTTAACTTATATAAAAATAAAAAAAGATCATATCCAGGAACTTACCTTCCAAAAGAAAAACTGATTTATAGTGGTACTCCAGAGCCTTTCTCTGGCAACACACACACACACATAAACACACACACACACACACACACACACACACACACACACACACTCCAAGGTCTTTCCTTCACGATAGATATAATATAGACTCGACACAAAAATAATTTTATCCAAGGGCACCTGGGTGGTTAAGTGTCTGACTTGGTTTTGGCTCAGGTCATGATCTCAGGATGGTGAGATCAAGCCCCTCATCAGGCTCCACATGGAGTCCGTTGGATATTCTCTCCTTCCCCCTCTGTTTCTTCCTTCTCTGCTCCTTCCCCCACTTGCACTGTCTTTCTCTCTAATAAATAAATAAAAGCTTTAAAAAATAATAAAATAATTTTCCCTGGTGGGGTGAGCGCAGCGCAGACACCGGCCCAGGCTTCTCCTGCCTCCCCCTCCCCCCCACCCCTGCCCCGTACTAAGGCTTCTAGCCCGCTGCACTCCACTCACTGGCCGTGCATCCCAGCCAGCCAATCGTCCCCGCCACGCCTCAGGCCAAGGTTTCAACAGACCTCACCAAAATGCCATCTCAAATGGAACACGCCATGGGAACCATGATGTTCACGTTTCACAGGTTTGCTGGGGATAAAGGCTACTTAACAAAGGAGGACCTGAGAGTACTCATGGATAAGGAGTTCCCTGGATTTTTGGAAAATCAAAAAGACCCTCTGGCCATGGACAAAATAATGAAGGACCTGGACCAGTGCCAAGATGGCAAAGTGGGCTTCCAGAGTTGCTTCTCGCTAATTGCTGGGCTCACCATCGCATGCAATGACTATTTTGTAATACACATGAAGCAGAAGGGAAAGAAGTAGGCAACATGAGCAACACTCCCGCCGGCCCAATGAGAGTTCTCCCGAAGGCACTCTTTAGGAATCTGTCCCACAGCTTCCCCCTGTGTAAAGGATTCCATGAGCAGATCGGGACCCTCAGAAAATGTACAAATAAAATCCCCCATTTGAGAAGCAGAGAAAGAAAAGTCAGATAAGCTTTTGATTTTTATATTGCTTGCACCCTCTTACCCTCAATAAACAAATTCCTTCTTCAAAAAAAAAAATAATAATTTTACCTAACATTTCAACCACTGTTCCAGAGACTGTTGCCTGTATGCCTGTAGGACCATCATTTTTCACTTTCTAGTAGCCCTTGAGAGGTTTCCCAGAATTTGGAGGATCATGAAATCCACAAGAGCACTGTCTGAAGTTGAAGACACAGTCCATAATTGCTCCTTGAATCTCCCTCTTGTTATAGAACTGACAACTCACAGACCATGATTTTGTAATAACAGCTCAAATTATTGTTCCTTTTTCATATTTCTTTAAACTTGTCTACATATTGATACACATTTTCCCACTCTTCTTCTCCCTCATATTTACAATATCATCCTACAATTTATTCCTATCAAGCTAGCATTTCACTCTCTGGAAGAGTCTAGTGTTACCCATAAACTTGAATATTTCAGTGTGAATTCTCACTTCGAGGTGATTTATGAACCAACGAGTTGAGACCAAGGGCAAACAGATATCCAAAGTAGCAGGCGAAGGTTCTAAATATGTGAGGTAATGCCCTGCATTAATTTTAATATAGCAAAAGCAGAGATGAAGGTGAAAAAGACTTCCACCTGGCTGAAAAGGACTTTAAGGATTCCTCCACATTGTTAAAATGGTCAATATTAAGCATGCTCACATTTGTTTGTATAATAAACCATAATTTCTAAGAATCAGTCTGTAGGATTTTCTGTAGGAAAAGCTTAAGGATACTTGTATTAAGAATTTATTTTTCCAAGAAAGACTAAATTGAGTACAGAAGAAAGGATAGACAATGACAATGCTAGAATAAAATAGCATTAATAAACAGAAAAATGTAGATGTTTTCACTCGTGACCATTTCAAAGGCTCTATTCTAGGCCTATAATCATTAAATAATTAGGACTTTAGAGAGTGAATATTTATATAATATAATAAAGCCAACTCTTCTTTACTAGTGGAATTTACATTCTCTATGGGAATGCTACATTCAAATTATAGAGCTAAAACAACAAAGATTTTTAAAAAGTATAAACATTAGACTGAGAGGTTCACTCACTACGGACTAGGTAGCTGCAAGGCCCTGTGTTCCAGGGAGTTTTGGAAAGTGGGCACAATATGTTGCTTTTCAACTGAATTAGTTTGCCTTATAAAACAGACCTTTAAAAGGCATTTATTGAAATTTAACAATGGAACAGAAAATGTTGCAAAGTGAGAGAGAGTTTTCTTTTTTTTGTTCAAGTTCTAATGTAAATTCCAGTTAGTTAACATACCATGTAATATTAGCTTCAGGTGTAGAATTTAGTGATTCATCACTTATATACAACACCCAGTCTCATCAAAAGTGCCCTCCTTAATCCCCATTACCCATTTAGTGCATCCTCTGCCCACCACCCCTCCAGGAACCCTCAGTGTGTTCTCTATAGTAAAGAGTCTGTTTTCTGGTCTGCTTCTCTTTTTTTCCCCTATGTTCATCTATTTTGATTCTTAAATTCCACATATGAGTGAAATCACATGGTATTTGTCTTTCTCTGACTTATTTTATAATACGAGAGCATAATAGGAGAGAATAAGTTTTCTTAATTAAAGTGACGACTAGGTATTAGAACAATGATAAGGAAACGGGCATTTATCTTAAGCTATGAATAATTATCAAACATTATTATAAAGGACTATTACTGTTTGAAGTTGAAAAGTCAACGACCATTAGTCTTTGTGATGCTGGCCTTAGCACAAAAATCATAATATGGTTTTATTTTAATCAGGTTGACTTCATAGCTTAGCTACTCATTTTAATCAGGTTGACTTCATAGTTAACTCTATGAAAATAATATGCTTTCATAATTAGGCGTGTGCAAAGAGCATTTGCTACAAGACTGTTCATTATAAAGCTGCTAAAATCGTGAACACTGGAAAAAAACAAAATATCCATAAATAAGGAATTTATTAAATACATTATAGTACAGCCATATAATAGAATACTATCCAGATGATGATGTATACAGATGTTTATTAGAAAAACATTTAAAATATAACGTTAGGTTTTAAAACAAAGCTAGATTATAAAATGGAATGCATGGTAGAGCCCCAAGTAGTAAAAATAAAATTGAACACATACATACATCTAAAGAGATATACCCAAAGATAAGATACTTACTATTCTTATTTCTGGGAAAAGGAACATGTGGGTGTGTGCACACAGGAGTAAGTGTTGGTGTGAAGGTGTGTGTGGACATACATAGGTATTCGCTTAGCTGTAGTTGTAAACATTTTCTTCAATAAATATTACTTTCACAACCAGAAAATAAAATGAATTTAAACATTTAAAAGGAAATAGTATTCACTGTAAAGTTTAAATGTGAAGAACAGTCTGTTTGTAGCATACATTTGTCTACTGTCATTCTTTTTTTTTTTTGAAGATTTTATTTATTTGACAGAGAGAGACAGCGAGAAAGGGAACACAAGCAGGGGGAGTGAGAGAGGGAGAAGCAGGCCCCCCTTGGAGCAGGGAGCCTGTTGCGGGGCTCGATCCCAGGACCCGGGGATCATGACCTGAGCCGAAGGCAGACGCTTAACGACTGAGCCACCCAGGCGCCCCTATTGTCATTCTTTTAAATTCTAAGTCCAAATAAAGGCATTTTGCATTCTGACCCAAACATGAAATACAGAAAGCCAAAAAAATTTAACTGGACATTTTTACTAAAAAACAAACTCAGAAGAGAGAATGTCTAAAAGAAACAGTTGACAGGAAAAAAGTATATATATATATACACACACACACACACACACACACACACACACACACACACATATATATATATTCCAAACAAACCTTGGGATTAGAAAATAAGCTTAAAAAAAAATGTCTGATTTGGAGTTGCCAAAGTGCACTATATAGAACTGAAGTTACAGAATACTCCTTGAGAGAAAATTCTGATTCCCTTTGATCTATAAAGAAGTCATCTTGTCATGCTCCAAATGAACCATTTAGAAATCTCCCCCTGCTGTTGATTTGTATGGGAATTCTGATTTCACAACATATTTGAGACCCATTATATAAAATAAAGAAACCTGCATTTTAATAGCAAAGTATAAATTAAAAAGTTATGAATTATTTGCCTTGAACTGATGACAGTAGTTATTTATACTCTCAGTTTCTTCTTATAGGCTTTTATTTTTCCTAAAGTCCATAAATATTGCTTTAATTTATTATACCCAAGGTCTTTAAGACAAACACTAAACACCTTCTATTTATAAGTTCTGATGATATATAGATAATAAAGATTCAATTCTTCATCTACCATCTATCTATACAATACAGAAACCTCTGTAGAGCTATCCTTTTGAACATACATTTAAAAATTTCCCCAATGTGTTATTTATTATAAATTAGAAGGTCCTAAAAATACCAAATATTTCCCAAAAAGCAAATATTTCATTGTAACATTTTAGAATTAAATGTTACCATTTAAAATGCCTGAAGATACACTTACTTAGATTTCTTTATCAAAATATATTAACATTTCATTTTAACAACGGAAAATAATGAAAGTCATAGTTGGCATAATACTTATAAGACTTGATGTTTTCACCTAATATAATTGTAGGTACATTTTTCCATTCCATCTTTCCCTCCCCCACAGGAAATGATTCCATGCCAAATCCCTTAAATTCCTCTTTTGAAGTTTAAAATTAATTCCCATGGTTGCTCTTCTATAATCCCCCATCTTTTAAAAAATGCAAAATATGCTTATACTTTTTGAGAAATCAGATGAAATCCCAAATATCCTATGAGTATGTGCTATGCTTTTAAAAAGTAAGCCCACACGCTCATTCTCAAAAGCTCATTCATCAAGGAATCTAATTCTGTAATTAATACGAACAAGGTAACAATTTGCTTTAAGTGTCCACTCATAATGTTAAATCAATGTTAAATTATAAAGAACTTCCATGGAAATACATAAGACACACGCACTGATTCTAAATGAAATTCATTATGAGCAGCTCTATTATACTGAATAGCAAATGAATTCTTAATAATGAGGCACTTGATGTGTTACCCAGAACTGGGGTTGACAAGAAAGCCACTTAGCTTCACTTTCTAATAATATTACAGCAAGTAACTGATACAGCGCATATATTTTTCAATTTGGAAGGAAAATTATGTTTTACCAAACCTTTTTAATACAGTCTGTTTCCTTCACAGACCTGTCAAAGGTTTTGTTCTCTTTTTATAAGCTCATCTTGCCCTCACCATCAGAAGTCCATAACAACAGATGCTAGAATAATTAAAAACCTATCACTATAGACTCTTCCATCACATCACAGACTAGGAAAATGAAGGCGGTTTATGGGTGTCCTTGTCTCACTTTATCCACCCCTTCGTGGTTGATGTGTAGGCTTTAATGTGCATCCTTGCACCTCTCCTCCGGCAGGAAGCCTGTCTCTGGGGATCACTTGCAGAAAATAGGACATTGAGTCCATAATTAAAGTAATCTCTTTCCAGGCAGATGCTGCAGTTGGCTCTGTTATCACATATTACAAAAGGCATCTTGAGGGTTATAAAATGTGCAGCAAATAGCTTTGGAGATGAGAAACAGCAATTTTTCATCTAATTTTGATCCATAGACATGTAAGCACTGTATTGCTACTTTTTGGTTTCGAGCCAAATAACTATTATGGTGTTAAGATGAGCTGGGCAGTAACCAAAATTAAAGAATACTTTAGCTTTTATCCTCAAAGTGAGAAAAGCTCTTTTGTAACCATCTTTGCACTTAGCAAATAAGGATGCCATCTCAAATCTGAGCATTAATGCCTGCAGGCGGATTTAGAAGAAAGGCTTATGTAGCTCAGCTTTACAGCCTTACTTTCAATATATTTGCTTAAGTTAAAACCAGAGGTTGATTAAGGGGCCTACCATCTTGGCTCCTTTGCAACCACAGCGAACATTTTTAATTAGAAGCATTTCTATTGTTTATCATTTGTATAATATTTTTGGACATTGCTCTTTTGAAATATATGTCAACCCAGATAACTAATATGCTCATATTATTCCTAATCCCTTCTCTAAATACTAATCGTGGGAACAAATGGAGGACATTTGACAAACACAAGTCCAGCTTAGGACTTGTCCATGTGGGTAACCAAACCTGACCTCAATATTGTGAAGTGCTAAAATGGAGGTGGAAATAATTTTAATATTTATTTCTCAGTGCTAAATAAGACAACTTTTGAAAATGCAGTGTTGTAATGTTTAAAAGGTTATCTTAAAATTCCAGAAAATATGTGGTTTAAATTTATTTCCTCAAACTGCATTTAAAAAAATTTTAACAGCAAGTTTTACATGAACTTGAGCCTTTCAATTAAAAAAAAATACTATTGATAATATTAAACTTTGTATTTTATGTTAGTCTAAATAACATTCAAAAATAGGAGATATCTTATTTAGCTTAATTAACAATAGAAATATTGTATTCCACATGTTTAAGATGTCAGAATTATTATTTAGAAGGATTTATATATCACTTGAATTATTTGAGAAAAATTAACTGCAAATCAGAATTTTAAGTTATTGATAAAGTTTTGTTAAATGACCAAATTGTTATTTCCAGAATGCCTAAAATGTTATAATATAAAGCCAGCCATCATCAGTGCAATATCCGGAGGTTTAAATAGCAGAATATAAATCCTAATTCTCTAATACAGTCTTCTGGTACATTTGTGCATTCTTCTATTTTTTCATTTATGTATGCATGCATTCATTCATCCATTCAAGAAATAATTTTTTTGAGGTTTAATATATTTTTATTAGCATATAATGTATTACTTGTTTCAGGGTTACAGGTAAGAAATAATTTTTAAAGAATTTTTGTCCAAATAATTTTATAATACTATTGCATTTGAAATATTAGAAAATACGTACTCAGTATCTTGTCACCTCAAAGGTAGTTTTCAACTTTGCATTTTTCCTTCAGTTTTACCTATATGAATGTTATTTTGTCCTTAGGAATTACCCCTAATATTTATCTCTAATATTATTATGTTTTGCTTATTTTGTCTGGAATTAATATACTGGCACTGACTTCCTTTTTGTTAGAATTTGCCTGGTATATCTTTTCCTGTCTCTCTACTTTCAATGTTTTTGTGCCATTATGTTCAGGTTTGTCTCTTGGAAGCAGAACATTGCTAGATTTTTTAAAATTGCATTTTGAAAGTCAAAGTGTATTAACTGGTGAATTTAATCTGTTCATATTTATTGTAAATATATATATGCAGTTAACCCTTGAACAGCACGGGTTTGAACTGTGCAGGTCCACTTATAGGGGGATTTTTTTTTTTTTTTTTGGTAAATAAAGTGCTGTAAGTGTTTTTTCTTTTCCTTATGATTTTCTTAATGACATTTTCTTTTCTCTGGCTTGCTTTATTGTAAGAATGCAGGATTTAATACATATACAAAGTATGTGTTAATCTACTGTTTATATTATCAGTAATGCTTCTGATCAACAGTAAGCTATTAGTAGTTAAGTTCTGGGGGAGTCAAAATTATATGCAGATTTCAATCATAGAGGGTGTTAGGGCTTTGTTTGAGGGTCAACTATATACTTATTTATCAGTTAGGCATGAAAATTTATGTATCATGTGTTGATTTATCTTACATTTTATACTTCTATGCTTTTGAAGTTAACCTTTTTTCCTTTCTTTGGAGGGATTAAGTTTTCTTTCATCTTTTCCCCAATCCTTCCCCTGTTTTGGAAGTTATACTTCTATTTCAGTTCTACACATTCATGTTTTTAACTGTGTCTACAACTTTCTTTCAGAATAATTTGAGGACTTTAGAAAACTTTAATACTGACTTCTCTCCTTCCTCCAGTTCACACACTCATGTTGCTTAGTATTTCAGTTATTCTTTGCCTCTAAATTCTATCTGAAAATAGCTATTGGTGTATATTTTGTATATAAATTCATTTACATAACTAAAGCTTATTTGGAATCTCTAACACACTTGCTAATTATTATCAACTCTTGCACCACAATATTAAAGCACATCTTTTAAAAGCTTGCTTTAAAAAATCAGCTGTTTGTGTGATAAAAATATCAAGCCTTTTTTTTAATGTCTTTATTTTGTTTCTCATGCCTAACTGATAATTTATCTAGGTACAGAATTCTAGGTTGACATGCATTTCCTTCATGACTTTGAAGATACTGTTCCATTGTCTCCTGACATTTCTTTTTGCTGATGAGAAAGCCACTACCAGACTGAAATGACAGGACATCTACCTTTTGTCTTTGGTTGCCTTTGAGATTTTTCTCTTTGATACTCTGAAGGTTCACCATGTTCTGATTCAATGCTAACTTTATTTATGTTGCTTAGATAGAAAAGACTCACGTCTTCCTTAGTTCCAGAAAATTTCCCACCATTATCTCTTCAAATAGGTCTGTCTTCATTCTTTCTATTCTCTCCTTCTAAAATTTCCATTAGATGTTACTTTTTTTTTAAGATTTTATTTATTTGTTGGACAGAGAGAGAGAGAGAGAGCACACAAGCAGGGGAGCAACAGAGGGAGAGGGAGAAGCAGACTCCCAGCTGAGCAAGGAGCCCGACTCAGGGCCCGATCCCAAGACCCCAGGATCATGACCTGAGCCGAAGGCAGATGCTTAACCAACTTATCCACCCAGGTGCCCCTAGATGTTACTTTCTTAACTTGATGTTCTATACCAGGTTAATAAGGTAAAGTCAAGTCAGACTCCTCACATAGAGAATTTTAGTTTCTCATAAGTGGCTTACTTTAACAAAAGTCTCAGTCTGATGACAAGCTTTGCTGTTTTCCCAGGCAGAGCTGGATGATACTTGAGGCTCTGGGCTTCACACAGCAGGCCCAGTGCCTGCTCCCTCTCCTTCCCTCTCTCCTGCTATCTTCGAAGAGGCTCTCAGTGATGGCTCTAGATCCCACTTAGGTTAAAACTCCAGGCCTAGGACCTAAATCCAGGTTTAAAATACCCATAGACCCGCATGATACCTGCTCCCACTTCCTGATCCAGTCTCCATACCTCTCCTTTCTTCTGGCACCTTGTGTCTTCACTTTCTTTCCAACAGTTTTGTATGTATTTTAAATGCTTACTCATTTATCTAAAGTTTCTATGTGATTTTAATAGAAAGAGCTTCCGCCATGAGAGCTCAGTTTTCCACAATGCCAGAAATCCTCTACAAACATAATTTTAATGTGTTTGAAATAGTAGAAATGCATTTTTTTATGTTTTTGTCACTTAATACTCCAAACATCTCTCGAATTGCGACACTATCTTTACAATTACTATTTTAACAGTGACAGAGAGCAGTAATATAGGATAGCAGCTAAAAGCACATGTTTTGGATGAAAACAGACCTATTTCTGTGAGCTCTTCAAGCTCTTTCTTCAGTAATAGTGATACTAGGAAGGTATAGGATCTGAATAGGCTGCCTTGTATACAGGTGCTCACTAAATGGAAATTGCTATTTTTACTACTAACATCAGCAGCAGCATCACCATCAAATGCTATTCCAAACCTCATTATTGCTTATTTTCATATTAATGATTAGCATTCTAGACATGCTCATTTTAAATCTTAGGTACATGGTGGTAAATTGTCATAGGGTAAGGGAATATTTGAGAAGGCCCTGAACTTAAAACACTGCGACAGAGGATGGGGGGGACAGGCAGGGTGAGACCCAAGGGTGGGGGCAAGAAGAAGAACAGTGCCTTAGCCCAGAGCAGCCAAAGAGTAGTACTAAGTCCTGAGCACTGTATGAGAAGGTAACCAGAGGGGATCCCCACTTGTCACATTTGGCCTACATAGAGTTAAGGTCCCCATAAAGTTAAGGTCCATAGAAATTTCTGCTTTAGCAAACAAAATTAAAATGAACAGTTAGGTAGGAACACCTGGGTGGCTCAGTGGGTTAAGTGTCTGCCTTCGCCTTGGGTCATGATCCCAGGTTCCTGGGATGGAGTCCTGCATCGGGCTCCTTGCTCAGCAGGGAGCCTGCTTCTCCCTCTGTCTGCCACTCCCCCTGCTTGTGCTCTCTCTCCCTCTCTCGCTGACAAATAAATAAAATCTTTAAAAAAAATGAACAGTTAGGTAACCAGTTTTCTACAAAAAAATTGCCCTGCTTGGCCAGGTTAGCAGTTATAATGTTTTAAGTTCACAGGGCCATTGCAAAATCTTAGCTTTACTTTCCTCCTTCTGTATGTCCTTTGAAGTACATGGTTACATTCTGTAAATGTTAAGGTAACATAAGAGGAAAAGATAATTAGATTTTCGCAGGGCTGCACATTAGAACTTTCTGTAATGATGGAAATGTTCCAGATCTGTGCTGTTCAATATAATAGTCACTAGACATATGTGGCTCCTGAGAACTTGAAATGTGGCTAGTGTAACTAAGGAACTGAACTATTTATTTTATTTGACTTTAACTTAAATTTAAATAGCCACAGGTAAAAATAAATAAATAAATAAATAGCTACATGTGCCTTGTAGCTACCATATTAGAAGGTATAATTCTAAACAAATTCTAGAATATATGTGTGTGTTTGTATATATATGCATACATATGAATACATATCTATGTCTGTATGTAAATATATACATAAATATAAACATACACATGCATATGGACATAATCTCGGAGGTATTGCAGGTTTGGTTCCAGACCATGGCAATAAAGCAAATATCACAATAAAATGAGTCAACGAATTTTTTGGTTTTCCAGTGCATATGAAAGGTACGTTTGCATTATAGTGTAGTCTTTTAAGTGCACAATAGCATTGTGCCTTTAAAAAAGTACATACCTTAATTTAAAAATACTTTATTGCCAAAAAGTGCTAACCATCACCTGAGCTCTCAGTGAGTCATGATCACTGACCACTGATCATCATTAACAAATATGATAATAATGAAAAAATCTGAAATATTACAAGAATTACCAAAACATGACACAGAGGCATGAAGTGAGCAAATGCTGTTGGAAAAATGACACTGGAAGACTTGTTCAATTCAGGGTTGCCACAAACCTTCAATTTGTGAAAATCACAGTATCTGTTAATTGCACTAAAGTGACACACAATAAAGTGAGGTATGTTTCTATGTATATCCAAGTAAGTCACAGTGGACAAGCTAAATTCTTTAAAAAATTCTTATCTGGAAGAAGCAATCAAAATTCTACTTCATGTTTGTGATCATGCCTTACTATTCAGAGATTTTCCAAAAAAACAACAAAAAAAAAGCAGAGCTAAATAAAATCTTGCTGCTAGTATATATTATCCAAGTCACTGTATTGGCAAACCATGGAGTTGTTGCTGCCATGAGAAAAATTTATTCACCTGGTTCCCAGACATCTTTGTCATCACTATTTTTGACTGCATAGGCAATTTGAAAAAAAAAATAATTTCTCACATAAGGCCTCTAAAACTGGTTTCATCAATTCTATTAATAAAGAAATAACCCAAATCTCTGCCCATATCTCATTTAGGAAATTTCTATTAGAGACAGAGAAGTGCTAAGAATTGTAATGCATAAAGCTTTTAGATTTACTGACTTTGGTGTTTTCTGCTTTCACAGATGATCCATGTGACTTCAAGTAATAAGTGCCAAGTGGAGTCGTAATCCCATCTAAACCACAAGGCCTCGTAATAAAGAGCATCTTGTGGTTTCCAAACCTCAGTCCACTTACTTAAGTACCCGTCACAAGTTATGATTCCATACGTGAAAGGGAAGGGAAGAATAAAAGGATAGGTTTGCCATAAGCTTGCTTTTTTGTTTGTTTTGTTTTTGCTTCTAGAATTAACATTAGGAAAAACTGGTATTTCTACCTAAAAGGGAAAAAAAGCAGAGATTTAAAAAAGAACAAATTCACTAATACAACTATTTGCTGTGGGATAGACTTCACAGATGCAGGTCCATCTTTGGACCCTAAATATATTTCATTACTGAAATAGAAAAATTTTCTCACTATTAAGCAGTTCTACTTCTCGGATGGTCTTATGATTCTGATGAAAAGAAAACTGTCCTATGAAACTCCAGTAAATTGCCCTAATAGAACCAGTGTTGTTTACACTGTGGCTTCTTGGAAGAAGGAGGTGACAAGAAGGAAGAAGACAGGTAATACAAAGGGGTTAGTATTGCCTTTTGAATCTGTTAAATTTTTAAAAATATGTTATATAATTAATATAAAAAATAATTTCTTTAGATCTTCCTGGAGATAAATGGACATATTTTATCTCAACATTTTATCACACTCCCTAAAATTAAAAATTAAATCCCCAGGCAGCATCTTGACCTCATTTGCCAAAAAGTTGATAAATAAGAACACACATTAGACCCTGAACATAGATTGTCTCCTTGTCCGAACCTAATTGGCTATTTAACTTTGATGAAAAACAGGGGCCTACAGGGAGTGAGAACCATCAGGGTACTAGCCATTCACTTTTAAGGGTAGAAAAAAATTTTTTTATCCTGTCATTCAAAGGTACATTTTTGAGCAGCACTGAAATAATTGTCTCAGGTTGGGAAATGTCTGTTTAAAAAAAGAAAAGTAGACCATCAGAAAAAAATTAGAGATTTGTGAGTTGAGAGACAGATAAAATTCCTCCTATGGAAACAGCATATCTGGTTTTATCGACCAGTGTGGATATAATCATGTTAGCCTTCCATGAGAAGGGATTTATTTTTGCAGTAAGCTACGTAAACCTAGAAAGTAAAATAACATTTGTATGTATCAACTGTTGGCATCCTTATCTGTAGGTATGAATGCACTCCCAATAAATGCACCCATGGGAGCGTCCCTGATCTCATTTCAAATGTTTAAATAACAAGGCAAATACATCTGTGATGCTTCCTTCTGATGGATGGAAATAAATGGGCAACCATACTATCTTTCCTGAGGAATCCTCCAGACACAGTGGAATGGCTCTCATCAAAAATTAAAGGCTTCTGAGATATACTAAAGGCAGCACCTCAAATCTGTGCATCTGTATGATTTCCAGACTGTCTGGTATTCAGAAACTGCTGCTGTCTTCAATTTTTTAAATGATTGTTTTTGTCTTCTTGTTTAGTATACTTTTAAAAAATTAGTCTTCTAAGAGAATCTTCCTTTAAAATGTCAAATGTCCAAATACAGTCCACTTGTGTACCTCTTTGCTGGCCTGAGTTCATTCTTTGTTGTTGCTTCAGTATCTTAAATAGAACGCCGCTTGTTTCAAATCAGTTCTTAGTTTTGAGGGATTTGACTTATGGTTAAATTGTCACTAATTTGGGCACAGATCTGATCTTTTCTGCTCCCTTTGAATTCTAATATTATGTTAGCATCTCTGTCCAAGCAATTAAACTTAAATCTAATAGTGATAAGTTTTGTCTTTAATAGACACATTCCCTCCCTAATGGAATCCTTTCATGATAAGAGATAGGATATAATCACCACCCAAAGAATGAACATGCATTATACTATACCAAGATAAAACCCATGTTTGACATATAAATCTAATGTTCTCCACATTTCAGAAATTTAAATTTTTTTTTAAGATTTTTTATTTATTTGCGAGAGAGAGAATGAGAGACAGCATGAGAGGGAGGAGGGTCAGAGGGAGAAGCCGACTCCCCACCGAGCAGGGAGCCCGACGCGGGACTCGATCCCGGAACTCCAGGAACATGATCTGAGCCGAAGGCAGTCGCCCAACCAACTAAGCCACCCAGGCGCCCTCCACATTTCAGAAATTTAAATAGGTGCCTCCTGGATTTGTAAAAGAGCCTAATATAGTGTTTTATTATTTTTATTATTTTTAAAGTTTTATTTATTTAAGTAATCTCTACACCCAACATGGGGCTCAAACTCATGACCCCGAGATCAAGAGTCACATACTTTTCTGACTGACCCAGCCAGGTGCCCCTATAGTGTTTTGATCATAGTAAATGCTCAGAGATATTCTTTTTTCCCCTTCATGCCTTCATTGACTTATCCAGAGATTAGTTTCATCTGATTTGTCATCAGTTTCCCTGTGTTTGCTCACTTTATGTAAGGTTTTTGAAAGATTTGAAAACTTTCAGTAAATATTTTGGCACTAAAAATTTTTAAATAAATAAATAGGTGCCTCTTGATGTTTGAATGAGTTAGATAATATTACTACATCTCATCTAGAGATAGATTTCAAAATGAGGATAGGAAACCCATATTGGTCACTTAAAAAATCTGAGAGACGCTGACACCAACTACCAACTCCATATAATTTTCATTGTATCAATGCCATGGATGTTTTGCCATAATAAAATAGAGAAGAGATCATTTCAGAGGCAACTATAGTGAAGAGCAAAAACCACATGCTTGAAACTGGACCGCCTTCTGAATCCAGGCTGTGTTGACCATTAGGTGAGTGATATTAGGCAAGTTATTTAACATTTCTGTACTTCAGTTTCCTCATCTGCAAACTGAGATAAGAACAGCACCTACTTGGGCACCTGGGTGGTTCAGTCCGTTAAGCGTCTGCCTTCGGCTCAGGTCATGAGCCCAGGGTCCTGGGATGGAGCCCTGTATCAGGCTCCTTGCTTGGCGGGGAGCCTGCTTCTCCCTCTGCCTGCCACTCCCCCTCCTTGTTCTCTCTCTCCCTCTCTCTCTGACAAATAAATAAATAAATAAATAAATAAATAAAATCTTAAAAAAAAATTTTTTTTAAATAATAAAAAAAATAAACTTGAGGCTTGCTAGTCACTTAAGACTAATCAAATATAAAAGTAAGGACAAACCATACTGATGTAAGATCTGAATATTTAGCAGTTCTCTGAGTAAAATTATCACTTAAAATGTAAATGATATCTGGGGCGCCTGGATGGTTCATTCGGTTAAGTATCTGACTCTTGATTCCGGCTCAGGTCATGATCTCAGGGTTGTGGGATTGAACCCCAAGTCGGGCTCCACACTGAGTGCAGACTCTGCTTGTCTCCCTCTCCCTCTGCTCACTCTCTGTCTCTCAAATAAATCTTTTTTAAAAATGTAAATGATAGCAACAGGTGTCATAAAAGTATTGATAAAATAATTTTAGCTACTGATCCATTTAATACATCTGTACCAATGTAGCCAGCAACTTTATCCTCAGGACATCCTCTCTTCAATGTCTCTTACTCCATTATCTTTAGCAAGAAAGGCTGTAAACAGTTGGCCCAAATGACTATGTGGCTAAGTGGTTTATCAATAAAACCTGGTTTAGTCAGTGTGCCACTTACTTTTCTCTAGGAAAAACATGCACAGTGCATTATACAATTGTCTTGAATTTTAGTTCAAATGCTCCATAATTCTTACTATGGGTTTTTTTTTTATAAAGAATTTTAAATAGAAAACTGGGCTTTAAAATCGCAGAGCGTGCATCATACATTTGCTGTACTAATACCAGATTATAAAAATTGGTGCAGTGTCAGTTTAATTGCCAGCTTTAGAGAGACCAGGTACATGGTAAATGATAAATATTAGTTGCTTAGTTTTCTTCAAATCCAAGATGCCATCAGTTGTAAGACATTAAAAAATAAAATTAGGACTGGCAATTATAATTGTAAGATGCCATCAAAGGTAAGATGCAACTCTACTTCAGAGTTTCCAAAATATAAAATATCTGTATCTTGAGGTCAATGAAAGATGATATCATTATTAGTTATTAAGAAATATTTATTGAGGGCCTTCTATTGTCTGTAGTTTGAGCATTGGGATTTCTTAGGTATATAATGGGACTATACATAGTCCCTGACCTTGGGGGATTTAAAGTCCAGGTAAGGGGCACCTGGGTGGCTCAGTCGGTTAAGTATCTGACTTGATTTTGGTGCAAGTCATGATCTCAGGGTCATGAGATGGAGCCCAGTGTTGGGCTCCACACTGGAGCCTGCTTAGGATTTTCTCTCTCCCTCTCCCTCTGCCCTTCTCCTGCCGCTCTCTCTCAATAAATAAATTAATTAATTAAATTAAAAAATAAAAAAATAAAGTCCAGTTAAAAAAGAAAATACATGTGAAAAATTAACTACTGATATGAATTAACTCACAACATGAAAAAGTTACCTAAAATATATTACAAAAGTATATCAGCATGGCTAAAGTTTAATTTCTAAAAAGTAATTCTTCCTCGCCTAAAAAATGATAGTTTTGGGGCACGTGGGTGGCTCAGTTGGTTGGGTAACTGACTCTTGATTTCAGCTCAGGTCATGATCTCAGTGTTATGAGATCGGACCCCACACTGGGCTCTATGCTGGGCATGGAGCCTGCTTGGGATTCTCTCTGTCTTTCTATTCTTCCCCTTCTCCATCTCTAAAAAAAAAAAAAGAAAAAAAGAAAAAAAATAACAGCTTTAATTTTGGGGATTATTCAGAAAAGAAAGAATCATGGTATATTTACATTCAAATGCCATAAGCTTTGTGTTATTTTATTTTTGTTTAATATTCAAAGTTAATGTTGAACATTAACCATCTCCTTCAAGTATTGCTGGGCACATATTAATTACAAATACTAACTCTCATATAGAGCTCTACTGAACACATCATAAATATTGGAGAAAGAAACAAAGGCAAGAAATTGTAAGACTTGGCTCAGAAATTTTCAAATAAATTGCTTCTGTGGCCCATGTTCAATCTTCAGTCTTCCTGGACTCTCTCACAAACTAATTAGGAAAAGAGATCAACAAAAGCATCCTGCCCAAATGTAACATTCAATACAGTCATGGTTTACAATAAGTGAAGAATTAACTGCTTATTAAGAAGGCTAAGGGGCACCTGGGTGGCTCAATGAGTTAAGCATCTGCCTTCTGCTCAGGTCATTATCTCAGGGTCCTGGGATTGAGCCCACTTAGGGCTCCCTGCTCAGCAGGGAGTCTACTTCTCCCTCCCCCCACTTCTCGTGCTCTCTCTCAAAACAGATAAAGAAAATCTTAAAAAAAGAAAAAAGAATGTTAAAAAGTACAAACTGTATCATCAAAATTTTATTGGGAAATATGGGTGAGGGCATATGAATTTCTTTGCAGTCAGTAACTATTACTTCTGTCCAAACAGTATTTTTCTAAGAAAACATTGTTTGGGTTAAGACTTAAAATATCTAAGTTATGGGGTGCCTGGATGGATCAGTGGGTTAAGTGTCTGACTCTTGATTTTGGCTCAGGTCATGATCTCAGGGTCCTGAGATTGAGAATCATGTTATTGGGCTCTGTGCTCAGCAGGGAGTCTGCTTCTCTCCCTCTGCCTCTGCCCCTCCCCCTGCTCAGGCACACATGCACTCTCTCTAAAATAAATAAATGAATCTTTAAAAAAAATACCTAAGTTATTTCTCAGAAGAAAACAGAGTTTGGGACCCTGGGAACAGTGAGGCCAGAAGCTATCAAATATCACTTTTAAACAGATTCAATTCAAAACTGTATCTACTTGGAAACAGGCGGTTGTATGCTGTTGATATAGATTTCTTTTGTGTTCTAGCTTTCAAAAAAGTAATTCTTGTCTTAAATGAAGAAGTTATGCAGGGCAAGAATTTAAATTACCTTTCCCAGTGCCAACATGAATAAGATAGAGCATTCCAAAAGAGAGAGTCAGAGATCACTATTAAACTAAAGGAAAAGACAACACTGAACATCATTTAATTCAAGGGTCATCTTCTGTGATATCTATGTATGAGATGTTGTACCAACTGTGGGGAGAATCACAAAGAAATAAAAATGTATCCCTGTCCAATCTAATCTAATAGCAAAGGAAAGAAATTACCTTGAATAAGTATACAGTAAAATATAATCAGCATTACAATAGAGTTACAAGCAAAATGTGATCGTACACGTCACTTTGTTGTTGATATCTTGGAGCTTTATAGAAGAGTTGGCATTTTAAACAGTCCTTAAAGAATGGGTACGACTTTAATAACTGGAGTTGAGGGGGAAGAAGCATTCTGGGCTAAGGGAAAAGAATGGAGAAAGAGAAAGTCATGGATGGAATGTTTACGGGGTTGTGGGAAGTCCTGCAATTTGTGCCCGATCAGGACGTGCACATGGGAGATAAAACAGAAGATGATACACAGCAAGACTGGGAAGACTCTTCAAACCCAAGCCAAAGGGCTGGTCCTCAGAAAGGAGGTCTAAAGTATTCAGGTTTCCTGTGATCAAGGTTGTGCCTTAGGAAGACTAACTAGACGACAATGTCCAGAATAGACTGGAGGAGAAGAGATCACTTAGGGAGCTACTGTAATCATCTTAGCAAAAGGTTCTGGAAGAAAAATGTTCAAGTATGAAAAACTTTCTGAAGGAGAAATGATAGGATTGAATGTCAATCAGCTGGATAGGATTAATCTGATGTGTGCAGCTTGCATAACCCAGAGGATAGGCAGAAAATATATAATTGGTGATGTGGGAGCCATGGGAACCCTTGACCCTGAACTGTATATTATTAAAGGGAAAGGAAAGGTAGTGGTAAATTTTAGAGTATGCAGGTTTTATGGGATGTTGTTGTCTGAGCAGAAGGTTCAGAATAGAAAACCATTCAAGATGCCTTCCAGCTCTCTTTTGCCTGACTGCCTATAAAACAGCTGTTTCTGAACTGCCCTTGGCCTTATTCCATTGGCTTACCTCCATTAAATAAATATTGAGTGAGTGTGTACTGAGTGCCAGGGACTGCTCTAGACAGTTGGGGCAAATCAGTTAACAAAACAGAAAAAAATGCTTGCCTTCAAGGAATTTGCATTTCAGTTAGAAGAGACAGACAATAAATAATACACATAATCAAATAAATGAAGTATATTATATGTTAAAAGTCAAAAATGGTATAAAAAAAAGAGAAGACTAAGAAGTATGAGGAGTGGAGATTCTGGGGCAGGGGTAGGGGTAGAGTTTACACTGAGATGGAGCAAGTCACAGCCTTTGAACAATGTTAATATCTAAGGATGCTGTTGGAACATCTTTCACCCCATTTCTCAGCTTCCTCTTAATGAAAGCATAGGAGAGGGTCATTAAGTTTCTATGGACTCCCTGACTTCCCACCACCATCACTCACCTAACTGATCACATTTCTCTCTTGGCACTAATGGCCAGAAAGCTGAAAGCTAAATTTGTGATCTTCTAAAACATGGATGGAGCCTCATGGCATTTTTTTATATTTGTTTCCATCTTACTTTCCAAACATTCGTTTTCTTACTGCCTTGATTTCTTCACATACTTTTATCCAATTGTATATTTTTGTCAGCTAAAATCCAACTCAGATATCTTGAAGTATAAAGATATATGCAAAAATATACTGCTAAAGTTATCTTTTTTTATGATCTTGACCTCTTTTTGACACCAAAATTAGTGGCTTTAAGGTCAAACCTGTTAAAATAATACATTTAAATACTTAGCCTACATCTCATCCCATGAGAGGTATATTTGCCTTCCCTACTGGTCACAGACACTTTGGGTACTTACATGAAATTCACGCAGCCAGTGCCAACAGGTGGAGCGATCCAGACGAAGCTGAGGTTGGTTGTGGGCAGATGACTCACATGAGAGGCCACCACGCTGCACATAAACTGGTTACCAAACTGGTGGTCAGACATGATCCCTGAGAGACAGAAAGGAAGAGAAGTTGTCATAAAAACAACAAAACACGGTCTTTCTTATCATGGCATTAACAATATTTTCTGGACATTTTTCTTGTATGTTAAAATTCATCATGTTCTTTGGCCACCCTGTAAGTTATGCAATTTTCCGTGTCCTGTTGTTAGAAGGATATTAATAATTTAAAACATTTTTGTTAAGGGCTAATCTATTAATTTCATTGCTATAGTAGTTGCTTTCCTTTGATTATGTTGATGGTCTTTGTCCATCACCAAAGACCACCAGGACCATACCTATAGTATAACGAGGTTGGATTTACTGGAAGTCTTTACAGCAAATGAGACCAAATATTATTGGGAACTGGGAAGTATCTCAGTGAGGATGTTAGCAAAGGCTTGTTAAACTATTTGGGCTTGTGTTAGGTTATTTTAGAGAGTAGGATGATCAAGCTGTCCTGAGAGTTTCCTGATTTTAGTACTGAAAGTACTGGGACCCCCCAATTCTGCTGGGGAGGTTACAGGGATAGGTGATTTTTCTTCTGGATTTGGTGCTATCAGAAAGTGGGGTCAATTTTATCAGAGAGTACCTTAATAACTTGTATATGGGAGACATGAGGAATGACATAAGCTAAAGTTGTGATCGATAAAAGCCATGTTAGCATGCAGAGGGGGATCGTCATTTTTGCGATTTGCACCATGTTCTTGCTTTTGTCTGTGTTCAGGCATGATTACAAAGTGCCTTGGTTTTGGCTCAAGCCATCAGCTTCAAGGTGGCCTTGTCTGATGTTGATCTTCTATAAAACTGTTTATATTCCACATGAGAATACAATAGCCTGGCTGTAAGTGCCAGGTCAGCTCCCAGCTGAGCAATCCGGAGATGCTTTTTTTATTTTTTAAGAAGATGATTCTCTTAGGTTGACCTCTGATATAAAATATTAATAAATAACTCAACAATAAGAAAATAACAAATAGGCAAAAGACCTGAAAAGACACCTTACCAAAAAATATACAGAGGGCAAGTAAGTATATGAAAAAGATGTTCAACCTCAGAGATCATTAGAATATTGCAGATTAAAACAACAATGAAATGCCACTTTGCAACTATTACAGCCACAATGCAAAACACTGACAACACCAAATGCTGGTGTGGATGTGGAAAAATAAGCACTCTTATTCATTGCTGGTGAGAATACAAAATGGTACAGCTACTTTGAAAGACAGTTTGGCATTTTCTTACAGAAATAAACATACTCTTACTGTATGACCCAGCAATCATGCTCCATACTATTTACCCAAATGAATTAAAGATTTCTGTCCACACAAAACCCTGCACATGGATGTATATAGCAGTCTTACTCATAAAGCTTGGAAGCAACCAAGATATCCTTCAATAAGTGAATGGAATGGAACTGTGGTCCATCCAAACAATGGAGTATCTATTCAGGACCAAAAGGCCATGAGCTACCAAATTATGACAAGACATGGATAAATAAATGCATTTTACTAAATGAAAGAAGTCAATCTGAAAAGGCTACATACTGTATGATTCCAACCATAGGAAATTCTGGAAAAGGCAAAACTATGGAGACAGTAAAAACATCCCCAGTTGCCAGGGGTTAGGAGGGAGGCAAGGATGAATAGGCAGAACATAAAGGATTTTTTAGGGCAGTGAAACGATTCTGTTTAATACTACAATAGTGGACACATGTCATTATATATTGGTTAAAACACACAGAATATACAACATTAAGAGTGAATCCTAATGTAAACTAGGGACTTTGAGTGATAATGATGTGTCAGGATAGGTTACTCTGTTGTAACAAATGTATCACTGTAATGCAGGAGGCAGACAATAGTGGGGAGTTGTGGGGGGAGGTGGGGGCATATGGGAAATGTCTGTACTTTCCATTCAGTTTTGCTGTGACCTAAAAGTGCTCTAAAAACAAAGTTTATTAATAACAATATTAATAAAAACATTGTCAGGAATGAGCAATTAAAAAATTCACTTCCTGGCTTTGTGAACTTAGGCAAATGACTTACTCTGAGACCCTTGTCTTTAAAGTGGAAATACCACTTGTCTATAAAGTGGAAATACCAAAGTTATTGTGAGAATTAAATGATCCAATACATATGAGTACAGTCCCCCCCCATGTTTGGATAGGTGCCCTTTCTACATGTCATCATTAACAGTTCATACATGCTTCATCATAGCACTTGACCTGTGAGGGACTAGGTCTTTAATTTTTATATTCCAAGCAACTATCACAATGCCTGACACATCACAGATACTCAAGAAATGTTTTTATGAATCAATACAAGAATGATTTAACTAAAAAAATTAAAAGCAATAGGAAAGGTATCACATATGTTACATTACCCAGTGAAACAGAATCTTCTAGAATAAAAGAATAGGTCATACTGGACAAAGAAAGAGAAAAACAGGTCTGTATTTTGACATAGCCTAACAATGCCCTTTTTCTCATCCAAGTTTTTATTTTTTTAAGCTACGTCTTGAGACAAAACTCATCAAGCCAGAGAAACCACAAGGTTAGGGAGGAGAAGAGACGACCCAGGAAATCACAAAGTGCTGCAGGAGACTCACAAGCCATGACTCAGGATTTGCCACTCTGCTCTGGTTGGGCATAAAGCAGAAATCCTGTGTGTGTATGTGGAAAATGACACATCTGCAGGAGTCAGCCTGACCAAAAAGGAAAACAAAAGTTCCAGCCACTATCATGTGGGAAGGGAAATGAATCAAACAAAATAAGGCTTCAGGATTTCGCAGCCTTGGTAATAGGATTCACATTCAAATATCTCCTGATTCTTCAAAACCCCTCCTAGAAAGTGAGTCAATGTCTGGGTTGCATATTATTTCACAATATTTTATATATATAAAAAAAGCTATATTGTTGTAATTACGACATGCCCCACTCTGGGTAAATTTGCCACAGAACAACATTCTTGCAATCCAACCATCTGCCACGGTAGTTGCCAACAAGGCTGCACAGGGGCATCATCTGAAGAGATGTGATAAATACTGGTTCCTAGAGATTCTGAGTTAACTGGTTTGGGATAAAGCCTGGGTACTGGGAGTTTCAGAAGCTCACCAAGCAATGCTAATGTGTAGCCAAGAACATGCATTAAAAATGTGTCTTAGTAAGATGTTGTCCAGGCTTCAGGGCATAGAATAATACCCATATGGTACCAATAGAACAGTTTGGAAGTATCCAGAAGTGTCTTACACAGGGCCCTGACAGTAATGCAAAATATTCAATCCTTTACCCACTACTTCTAGAACCACGTATTCTGAGCGCCTTATTATGTACCTTCAAATACTAGGAGTGCGCAATGGTCTTTGCTTTTTTAACAAAAAGCCCTGGCATATTATACTGCCATCACAGTTTCTTTTTTGTTTTTAATTGAAGTACAATTAACATACACTGTTATATTAGTTTCAGGTATACAATATAATGATTCGATAATTCTATACATTACTCCATGCTCATCACAAGTATACTTTCAATCCCCTTTATCTTTTTCACTCATTGCCCCACCCACCTGCCCTCTGGCAACCACCAATTTGTCCTCTGTATTTAAGAATCTGGTTTTTCCCTCTCTTTTTTTGTTTGTTCGTCTGTTTTCTTTCTTAAATTCCATATATGAGAGGAATCATATGGTAATTGTCTTTGTCTGACTTATTTCACTTAACATTATAACCTCTAAGTCCATCCATACTGTTGCAAGTTGTAAGAGCTCATTCTTTTTTTGCCGCTAACATTCTATCACATATATACAATATACAATATACAGCTTCTTTACCCATTCATCATCTTTGGATGGACATTTGAGTTGCTTCCATATCTTGGTTGCCACATTTTAATTGGCATTTTCTTTGAAAATATCTAAAAGTTGGCCAGAGTTGCAACTATTAGTCATCTATTCATCTTAGTATCAACAAGCAGAAAACAACAGTATTTACAGAATACCTAGTTTGGCTCAAACATTCTGTTCGGCTCTGTGGAGGTGCACAGAAAAAACGTAGGACATGGTCCCTACCCGAAATAACATGAGCTGGAAAGAGAAAACTGGAGCAAACTGACATTCTAAATAAAACACCTAGAAAATAAGTTAAGTGTTAAATGAAGTTGTATTTGTGAAAAATTATTAAATAGGAGAAGAGTCATTAATAGAAACAATTATAATAATGGTTATAGTAATACTTAATTGAGCACTTACTATGGCCTGGTGCTATTGTAAGCATTTCATGAATATTAACTTATTTGAGGCTCTTAACAACCCTGTGAGGAAGGAGCTGTTAGTTTCTCCACTTTACCTGTGAGGACCCTGAGGTGATGGAGATAAAAGAACGTGTTCCTGGTCATAGAGAAAGTGGAGAGTGTAGCCTGGATTCAAACCAGTGCCCTTGCTATCCAGTCAGAAATGGCGCTATTGAAGAGGGAGGCTGGAGCTGACTCTTGAGAGAAAAGCCAAGATTTCCCACATTTGTTTCTATTTACATGAGGCAGGAGAGTATAATCAACAGACTGTCCCCTCGCTCTGCCACACACAGCTGAATGACCTTGTCATAGTGCCCCTTCTCAAGCTTCAGCTCTGACATCTGTAAACTGCTGGTCCATGATCACTAAGACCCCCTTCAGTTCCAAAGCTCTCTGAGTACAATCTAAATCAATAAAAGAAAGATGGGAGGACATCTCACAAAGGCAGACATAATGAGCAGAGGTGCAAATATAAAATGAGAATGAGAACAGTCAGGCTCAGCTTCCAGTGTTCTATGAAACACAGTTTACTGCCTCCACCACAATGATCTTCTTAATGGCTTGTGTCATGAAAGACATATAATATCCATCTAATTAATGTAGGTGATTTGGGAACCTATTTTGGGACAACTGAAATTTGAATTTGATAATGAATTTAAATTTATGATGGTGCTTTCCCTGCTGCGTGCTCGATAATAGGATACATATTGAGTTTTTAATATTACTATTTTTTTAAATTTTTATTTATTTGACAGAGAGAGAGACAGCGAGAGAGGGAACACAAGCAGGGGGAGTGGGAGAGGGAGAAGCAGGCTTCCCGCGGAGCAGGGAGCCCGATGCGGGGCTCGATCCCAGGACCCTGGGATCATGACCTGAGCCGAAGGCAGACGCTTAATGACTGAGCCACCCAGGCGCCCCTAGTTTTTAATATTACTTGGAAAGGGGAAAATCGGATAATAGAATTTAATTACATGTATCTCAAGGCGATATATACTTATTATATGTACATGTCTGTACCATAGTAATTAAATAAAGATTTTATTTTCATTGTTGTGGTTATGTGTAAACTCTCGTACAAAAGTGTTCATGTAGAACTTCTTCCTCAACGAAAAAAGCTATACTTTTCCAAGTATATTATGGACTATGAAAGAAAATAAGCATTTCAAGAAGTATGGCTCTCCTGATCTAACTTTGGGCAAATAAAGTCTAATTTCAAACTCTGAAGTGCTACAAGATGGATAACTTGTCTAGCAAGAGTTTAAAGCATCCATGTTATAAACATATTTTCCTTTTGAATATTGTGTATATATATACCTGAAAAATAGAATATTCACCATCTAGCTATAATTTCTATATTAGAAAGAGTCAATATTACTCTTTGACATAGTATGGGTGTTTTAAATTCATTAAGTCATTCAAACCACTGGATATCTAGTTTAAAAATATCAATATTTGTCTTCTTAATGATCTCTGCAGTTAAAGGATATAAATCTGTACCAGAGTTTCCTTTATCCACATTATAATTCTGCAAGATTAGGCTCATGGTATCTTTAATTGTTCTAAAGTTGCTTCCATGATTCCTTTTAAGAGAGTGATACACATTTCTTTGCCTTCTGGGATGTCATTTTCCTTGACAAGTCTTCAGTTATTTTAAGTTTGTGACTAAACCTTGTATGAACTCTATTTTCCCACAGGAATACTTTTCTATGCTTTTAATGTGCGCACCTTGGATCTTCAGAACTGTAACTAAAATTTCTATAATTTCCCCTATCTCTAAAACAAAATGCACATATTCTCATAAAAATGTAGGCCATTCACTTCCAAGAAGCACACTGAAGACTTTATTACCCAAAATAACCAATGTAGTGGGAAAGTTACACATTCATCTTGGGTTTATTCTATATTTTGTAGATTAAAGACGTGGACTACTCAAATCTGTTTAGTGTGTGATTTGCCATGGTTAGTGTGAAAGTGGGTAGAAACTTGCCCTAGTTTATTTTTCATGTATTTCAAGCACTAAGATATCTGTGGATGAGATATTGCCAAAGAAAGGGCAAATACCTTAGTATCACAGATTTTTGTTTGTGAAAAATGTAGCCTTCATATATAAAAATGATGAAACGTTAAAAGAAATACTATTTTATCATTTCAAACACTTTCAGAAACTATAGTAGGATGTTTTATCAGGAAGTTTTAGTAATCTATTAACTTATGTCTACATAAAAAGCAGAAGATAAGACAAATATTTAAGGTGATTTCTAATTCCTTGTATTTTTATCATTTGCTCTTTCCTTAAAAGGGGGGATGGGTTAGCCCAGTGATAGGTATTAAGGAGGGCATGTACTGCATGGAGTACTGGGTGTTGTACGAAAACAATGAATTGTGGATCACTGCATCGAAAACTGGTGATGTATTGTATGGTGACTAGCATAACATAATAAAACAAAATTAAAAAAAAGAGGGATATCTAAAGGCTTCCATCACTTAATAAAAATTAGACCCGGGCACCTGGGTGGCTCAGTTGGTTAAGCGACTGCCTTCAGCTCAGGTCACGATCCTGGAATCCCAGGATCGAGTCCCGCATCGGGCTCCCTGCTCAGCGGGGAGTCTGCTTCTCCCTCTGACCTTCTCTCCTCTCATGCTCTCTCTCTACCATTCTCTCTCTCTCTCAATAAATAAATAAATAAATAAATCTTTAAAAAAAAATAGACCCTTCTGCAAATCTGGTTTGGAAAGTTAGTGTTATATTGTAAGTGAACAGGGAAAATGAATTATACAGTTCCTCTTAGTCATTTTTTAAATTTTTTCATTTGATTTAAATACGAATAAATGTTTACTTACAAAATCTGACTTGTCTTTTATTTGCCTTCTTCGCTAGGTCAATGTACTCAAACATTTCAACAAAGCTAAACACGATTTTACAGGCTGAAAAGTAATCACAGAACTTTCTGAAAACATCCTTATTGCAGCTTATCTGTAAAGCACCAGCCTGATGAAAATGGATATGAAAAGAACAGCTCTCAAGTATTGCTACTAGATAACGAATAGTCCGTGCACACATGCTCACATATATACACTGGGTATGTGTAATTTTTAAAACATTGATTTAAAGGCATTTGGTTTCAGGTTTAAGTCTAGAAGCAAAAAAGCACTAAAACCTTTTAAGATCATTCTGAAATTGTATGTCTATGGGCATAAGTTAGAAAACATATGAGGATTCATGCTATTTCCACCCCTCTTGTCAGTTACCCAAAAAGATGCTCTTCCTAGTCAACCCGATTCTTTCCTCACTCATTGCCGTTACAAAGATGAGAATTACTGCTGTTGCCCTCCCTCTCTGGTCTTCTCCCAGCTCTGCCATTTACCAAATGTCTTCTCTGTGCCCGGGGTTTTAGCCCTATTATTGCCTTACTAGTACTGGAGGGACAGTAGTCTGGAAGGGTTGAGAGCACAGACCCTGGAGCCAGTCTGCCTGGGTTCAGATCCTTGTTCCACCACCAAGGAGCTATGGAATCTTGGGCAGGTTACTCAAAAACTCTGTTCCTCAGTTTCCTCTCCAGGAAAATGGAGATGATAGTAATAGGGTGGTCACGAAGACTAAATGAGTATAGAGCACATAGTTAGCACTATATGTGTTAAATATTATCATTCCCATTTTGGAGGCCAAGGAGAATTAAGTGACTTACAAGGATAACAGAGCTAGTGAATGACACTTGATCACATCTTCTATCTTACACTGTGCACTGGCTTCTTCCTTACCTGTATCCTTACGTGGAAGTACCTCAATTCTGGGACCAACCCCTGTCCTGATCCAAAGGAAATCCTGTCCAAATTCAGTGATGGAGAGCAAACCAGCTGAGAGTAAGCAGGAAGAGGACCCCTTCTCTAGACACAAGCTTAGGTGCTCCTCCATCAACCCCATCCAAACACCTTAATTTCTCATCAGATAGTTATTGGATACTCTTTGTCCTCTTGGTAGGCACATCTCTGAAGGAGATACGGATGTGAGTGAGACATCTTTAGGTCAAAAGCGCTCCCCTAAAGGTCAAAAGCACTCCCCTAAAGGGCAAAGCCATTCAGTTACCCTTAGGTCTATGTGGTCACTGAGTTTGACAGAGCAGCAACTTTTGCAAAGAGCTATGTAAAAGTTTGCACTAACTGAAGCTCTCTGATCCACTGGTTCAAAGTATACCTCTGCTGCCCTCCTCCTAACACTGCATACCACCTCCCCTCCCCCACTAACCACTGCTTGCTGGCAGGTAATCATTACTACTGTCTGCAGCTAGCCTTTCCAAACTGACTGCACCACACTGGTTACCTGTCCAGAACTCTATTTTGCCTCCCTACCTGGTGCCTGCTCCTTTGACTTGCCATGGTGTACGTTGGATTCACACTACAATTTCCAGGCTGGAAGTCAGATTTTACACATTTGCAGGCAAGAAAAACCCAAAGAGGAAAAGGCTTCAGAGATATAAACCCAAGCCAATGTAGGAGGCTGGAAAGAGCCTCAGCAAGCCTTTCTTTACAAAACAAAACATCCTGCATAACTGAAACCTGATACCAATCGAAGAGCAACTCTCCACTTCCCCTTTGCCCCCATTGGCAACCACCATTCTATTCTCTGCTTCCATGAGTTTGACTATTTTATTTATTTATTTTTAAAGATTTTATCCATTTATTTGACAGAGAGAGACACAGCGAGAGAGGGCACACAAGCAGGGGGAGAGGGAGAAGCAGGCTTCCCATGGAGCAGGGAGCCCAATGCGGGGCTCAATCCCAGGACCCTGGGATCATGACCTGAGCCAAAGGCAGCCACCCAACCAACTGAGCCACTCAGGCAACCCGAGTTTGACTATTTTAGATACCACATATAAATAGAATCATGCAGGATTTGTCCTTCTGTAACTGGTTTATTTCACTTGGCATAATTGTGGTCTAGGTTCATCCATGTTGTCACATATGGTACATTCCATTGTAAGTATATACCACACTCTTTATCCATTCATCCATTGATGGACATTGAGGTTGCTTCCATACCTTGGCTATTGTGAACAGTGCTGCATGAAAATGCAGATATCTCTTCAAGATTCTGATTTCAATTCTTCTGGGTATCTACCTATAAGTGGAATTGCTGGATCATAGGTTATTTCTATTTTATATAAAATACAATATCACTGAAGCCCTGGGTAACTACTGATACTCTCAGTTGCAAACCACAGAATACAATCTAGCTAATTAAAGGAATTTTGAGTGAGATGAGGCAGCTTCCCTGGGAGATATACAGAAATAAACCTAGATGCTGCAGAGCAAGGAGTGAAGTCCACAGGACCGGTCCAACATAAAATAATAGCTGACACCACCCACTCCTTGACATCAACCATATCTGGACTAAAATAACAGAACATTCACCTTGGCTATACCAAAAAAAAAAAAAATATGAGAACTTTCCATGACTGCACCTGATTGAATATGGATAAACCCATGTTCAGCCCCCAGCTCATAAGGTAGTTTTCTGTATCCAAGTCCCATGAGGGCTGGTCTAGATGACAGGAGGAAACTAAGTTACAGGCCTTCATCCCTAGAAAGGAAGTGTGGTAATTCTGTTTTGGAATGGTGGTACTCACAATGTGGGAAGCTTTATAAAAATGTTGGATAACCAGAGATGGTGTATGTCTACTACAGAGAGCAAGTTCAGACTCTATGAAGTTCTGATTTTTCTGATCCCAAAATAGCTAAAATAACTGATAGCTTTAAACAACCATGATTTTTAGGACTATGTCCACGAACCTGTACATTGACTTCCTTATTCCTTATCTTGAGGAAAGATATTGTTTACACCAGTGAATCTATTTGATAGAAAGGAACAAAGGCTCCCCGTGCCCTTCCTGGAAGCCTAACAGATTTCCCAGGGAGTCACATCAGAACACATAATGTGCCTCTGCTTTCTGACTCCAGATGGTATAAATCTGCAACAAATGGCAGACATCCTTTTAACAATCAGAGTTCCTGCTAAAAGAAGAATGAGTTAGCATATTTATTATATCAGTTAAAGAACACTATCTATCTAGTCTTGGAGTTATTACTGACCTCTCCCCCACCCCAATCAATCAGGAAGTCCTTCTGATGTTACCTTAAAATTTTCTCAACTCTGCCCCCTCTTGCCTAACCTTCCTACTATGGCCTTATTTCAGGCTTTCATTATCTCTTTTTTGACCAGTACCAACACCTCCCTAATTGGTCTTTTTTAGTTCAGTTTTGCTCCCTCAGGCTAATTCTCAATACATATATCTTTCTAAAATGCAAATCTGATTTTATCATTCCACTGATTTAAATCCTTCAATGTCAATCCACACTTATAGAAGTAAGCCTAAGTTCCTCAACATGACATTCTCTCCCCCCTATTTCTCTGCACTCACTTATCATGACCCTTATTTGAAGTAAGCCTAAGTTCGTCAACATGACATTCTCTCCCCCCTATTTCTCTGCACTCACTTATCATGACCCTTATTTGAAGTAAGCCTAAGTTCCTCAACATGACATTCTCTCCCCCCTATTTCTCTGCACTTATTTATCATGACCCTTATTCAAACTTCCCACTCCATCAGGACCAAACTGTATACAGCTATATGCACACACCTCTAGTTTTGTTCTTGTTCTCTCTGCCTAGACTGGAGGTCAGCAACCTATTGGCCCATGGGTCAAATCTGGGCCATGGCCTGTGTATGTATTACCACTGAGCTAAGAATGAGCGTTTATATTTTTAAAAAGTTGTAAAACAAAAAGAAAAATATGCAATAGAGACTTACTATTATGACCTAAAAAGCCTAAAATATTTACTATCTGGCCACTTACAGAAAAAGTTTGCTGACCCCTGGCCTAAGTACCCTTTCTTCCTCTCACTTGGCTAAACCCTTACTCATCACTTAATACACATATGCGATCATAAATCATCACCTCCATGAAATTTTCCTGTACAGCTTCTTCCTGTATCCCAGGTTAACATTAGGAACATCTCCTGCTCTTATAATACCCAGAGAATAGTTCTGTTATTGAACCTACTCATTGCTTTACAAAGAGTTATCTGTCTTCCTCATTAGACTGTTAATTATGTGTTATGAATTTTTTATTCACCAAATCTATGATAGGCACATAACAGATGTTTATGGAATGAAATACTGCTGAATAAAGGCGTTTCTATTGGCATTATGTGTTAATAGTCATTTAAATGACAGGAGCTCTCCGTGGTACTGAAGAGACTTCCTCCAGCTCCTTCCCAGAACCTGATGTTTTGTGTTTCTCAATTACCTTCACCAGCCTCTATAATGACTTCATGACTTTTCCTGCCACTTTCCAATCTACTTCCAGTAGAATACAAACTCTTGCCCAACTCTCTTCTTCTCCAGTTAACTAGACATACCTTTTAGCCAAGGCATTTATTATTTACCAAATAGTCATAGGCTCCCCCACATTTGTAGCCTCTCTGTAGTTCAAAAGGGCTGTGTGAATAATTTTGACCAATGGAATACAAGCAGAAATGAAGTATACTATTTCCTAGTTGAAAAACAGAATAGAGTGAGTTCTCTAGGTTCCTGTATTCCCTTGCCTTGATGGCAAAAGAAGCCACACACTGAGATAGCATAGTCACAATATGGAAATACCTTAGATTGCTGAGTCCCTGCCTGGAGTGCAACTACCCTAAAGAGACTCTTAATTCAACAGTCTTATATAAAGCTGTTGAATTAAGCTGCAATTTGGGGGTTAATTTCTTCCCACAGCAAAACTAAATTTCCCTGATTAATACATCCTTTTAATATAATAACTCTTATCACAGTTCATTTATTTCTATTTCCTTTACTAGATTATAAATTTCTTAAGAGAAGTGATTTGATCCTATTGATTTTCACAGCATCGCTCAATAATTGTTTGCTAAATGGATGAACAGACTTCAAAGTCGGCTTTCCTCTTCCCCATGACATTTCCTACTCTCAAAAAGAACAACAATCTGTTTATTTTACAGCAAAGGAAAATTGTGATGAGCGTGAAATTTCCTCATATGTGAAATATGGAAAACAATAGTAACCCCCAAAACAACAACAACAACAACAAACACAAAAAACAATAGTACCTGCACCACTGGGTTACACAGTTAATGTATGTAAAGTGCCTAGAACTATGCCCAGCATAAAATAAATATATACATAAATGTTGGCTATTACAACATCACTAACACTTCTTTTTGGGATCCCTAAATTTCTATCCATGGCCCCAGTGACTTACAAAATCAATGATTTTTTTTTCTGGTAAAGGCACTGCATTCAATAACTTCATTTTCTTATAAAATTAATAAATTTAAAAATGTTGAATCACATACAATACAAAAAATACAGTTTAAACATGTATAATATAATTATTGCAAGCAGTTTATCTATATCATGATATAAATAGATAAAATATCAATACATTTGAAAACACAAATCACAGGAAAATATGATGTATACTACATTTATTTATTTATTTATGAGTGTGAGCACCTGGGTGGGGATGGCAGAGGCAGAGGGAGAGAGAGAATCTTAAGCAGCCTCCATGCCCAGTGCAGAGCCCAATGTGCAGGGCTCAATCTCAAAACTCTGAGATCATGATTTGAGCTGAAATCAAGAGTTGGATGCTTAACCAACTGAGTGCCCCATCTTCTTACATCTCTCAAATTCTGTTGTCTATGACTTTCTTGAGGTGGCATCATTAGTCACAGTGAACTCTGGTGTCCTTGCATGCAGGGCTCAACCTCATGACCCTGAGATCATGACCTAAGCTGAAATCAAGAGTCAGACACTGAACTGATTGAGTCACCGAGGTGCCCCGAAAGAAATTTAATTTTAGATTTGAAATTATTTTACCTACAGTTTCTAATTGAAAAGACAACCCAAATATTTTTTAAAGAATTCATTTACATATTTCTATAGTTGGGAAGAAAATATTAGAACTTCTATATTTTACCGTCAAATTTATATGTCCTATAATATACAAAGTATGTAAGTACAGGAATATATGTATTGAACTTATAAATTAAAAGTAAATAAATAGACAAATATTTAATTATACATGTATGCTCAAAAATTTTACTAATAGAACAATTCTATATTTGGTTCAGAGACTTCACCAGGTCAGAGAGGAACGTAAGAGATTAAGAGATTTGGTGTGAAAAAATCATCTCCCTTGTGACTTTCTGAGACAAGAGAACTGTCAAATTTTTATCTTATCCTCCTGTGGTCAGTCAGGAGATAACAACAGTGATGAGAATAAGAAGAGAAAAGGCTTTGATCTGAGTCCATTGTTGTATTCTTCAAGGGAATGAAGGGGAACATGCCAGGAGGAGCCCAGCAGAAGCGCGCAATTGGCAGTATGTTTCTGGGTCTGCTATAGAATTATGATCTAGCATGAGGATGCCAGATTTCTGCCAACAAGCATTAAAGATGCCATGAGGGCTTAATACAATGGAAAACTCATGCAAAGATACTGATAATCAAAAGCAAATTACTCTAAGTATCATAAAAGAAGCCTACATTATTTTGTGAGCCCAAAGAGATAGCAAATGCATCTCCTTAGGACAGAGAATCAGCCATTACAGCAATGTTTGAGACATTGTTGGTTTTGAAAGGGAAATAAAATCCTCTTGGGTTTTTTTGTTTTTTGTTTTTTCAAAAGGAACAGCATTCTCAAAGTGGAAGAGTACTGGTCACACTGAGACAACTAAGAGGAAGTAAGAGTGGCTGGGATACAGTAATATGCACAGCAGGCCCAGGGAGGAAGGAGGGGAAAAGGCAATTGAGGGGGGCCAGGATAGAAAGATGCTGGATACCTCAGTCAAGAATTGGTACTGCTGCAGGCACAATGGGGAGTGATTCCCAGAACTGTTTATACACAGAAAGAAATATAAACATGATAGTGGTGTATAAAATGTATGGATACAAACCAAAGAACATCAAGGACAGTGCCTGGAAAATTAACACAAGAGACCAGGCAAGGCATGAAAAGGGTTGGAATTCCAGTGTTAGGAAAAAGCTTTTTGATTTGATTTCATTGTTTCATGCTTCATATTATGGTGCTAGGGCTGCTATAACAAAGTATCACAAACTGGATGGCTGAAAACAACAGGATATTACTGTCTTACACTTTGGAGACTAAAAGTCCAAAATCAAGGTGTCAGCACGCGAGTTCTTTCTGAAGGCTGTGAGGGAGAATCTGTTCCATGCTTTTCCCCTAGCTTCTGGTAGTCCCAGGCATTCTTTGGCTTATAGGAACATCATTCCAACCTTCCTACCTCACATGGCATTCTCTCTGTGTCTCTGTGTCTTCCCATGCTTGACTTATAAGAACACCAGTCATACTGGATTAGGAACCCACCCTACTCCAGTATGATTTCATCTTCACTTAATTATATGTGCAATGAACCTATTTCCATATAAAGTCACCTTCTGTGGTATTGAGGGTTTAGGACTTCAACATATCTTTTCTGGGGAGAAATTTAACCCAATTTTTTTTTTAAGATTTTATTTATTTATTTGAGAGAGAGAGAATGAGAGATAGAGAGCACAAGAGGGAAGAGGGTCAGAGGGAGTAGCAGACTCCCTGCTGAGTAAGGAGCCCGATGCGGGAATCGATCCCGGGACTCCAGGATAATGACCTGAGCCGAAGGCAGTTGCCCAACCAACTGAGCCACCCAGGCGCCCTAACCCACTTATTAACCCATAATGTGCCTCAAGGAAATGAAGAGAATCATGAGGAGCTACAGCGTTCTCACTCAGAAAAACATGTTAGTGATTATGAAAGCATGGATGGTATTCTGTAACTCAGTGTTAGGCAGAAAGGTTATGATTTATTAAAATTGCTATCAAAGAAAAGTAACTCATTTTCTAAATATTGATTTATAATTCAAACTTGCCTAAAATACAAAGTATATGGTAACTAATACCACATAAAATCATGGCGGAGTTCATTAGAAGAATGGGCAGCAGGAGGGGGAGAGAGAATTTACAAAACAAAAACACAAAAAACAACTAAATAAATTGACAAAAAGTCCTAGAAAAAATTCTAGCTTTGCATTTAGAAATTGCATGCAGGAGTCCACAAGACTTTTGAAAGTAATATGTACCTTTAAAAAGAGGTAACCCTAAAGTGGCAGGATATAAAATCAATGCACAGAAATCATTGGCACTCCTATACACCAACAAGACAGAAGAGAGAGAAATTAAGGAGTCGATCCCACTTACAATTGCACCCAAAACCATAAGATACCTAAGGAATAAATTTAACCAAAGAGGCAAAGGATCTGTACTCAAAAAACTATAAAATACTCATGAAAGAAATTGAGGAATACACAAAGAAATGGAAAAACGTTCCACGCTCATGGATTGGAAAAACAAACATTGTGAAGATGTCAATGCTACCTAGAGCAATCTACACATTCGATGCAATTCCCATCAAAATACCATCCATTTTTTTCAAAGAAATGGAACAAATAATGCTAAAATTTGTATGGAACCAGAAGAGACCCCGAATAGCCAGAGGAATCTTGAAAAAGAAACGCAAAGCTGGCGGCATCACAATTCCGGACTTCCAGCTCTATTACAAAGCTGTCATCATCAAGACAGTATGGTACTGGCACAAAAACAGACACATCGATCAATGGAACAGAACAGAGAGCCCAGAAATGGACCCTCAACTCTATGGTCAACTCATCTTCGACAAAGCAGGAAAGAATGTCCAACGGAAAAAAGGCAGTCTCTTCAACAAATGGTGTTGGGAAAATTGGACAGCCACATGCAGAAGAATGAAACTGGATCATTTCCTTACACCACACACAAAAATAGACTCCAAATGGTTGAAAGACCTAAACGTGAGACAGGAGTCCATCCAAATCCTAAAGGAGACCACAGGCAGCAACCTCTTCGACCTCAGCCACAGCAACTTCTTCCTAGAAACATCGCCAAAGGCAAGGGAAGCAAGGGCAAAAATGATCTATTGGGATTTCATCAAGATAAAAAGCTTTTGCACAGCAAAAGAAACCGTCCACAAAACCAAAAGACAACCGACAGAATGGGAGAAAATATTTGCAAATGACACATCAGATAAAGGGCTAGTATCCAAAATCTATAAAGAACTTATCAAACTCAACACCCAAAGAACAAATAATCCAATCAAGAAGTGGGCAGAAGACACGAACAGACATTTTTCCAAAGAAGACATCCATATGGCCAACAGACACATGAAAAGGTGCTCAACATTGCTCAGCATCAGGGAACTCCAAATCAAAACCTCAATGAGATACCACCTCACACCCGTCAGAATGGCTAAAATTAACAAGTCAGGAAACGACAGATGTTGGCGGGGACGCGGAGAAAGGGGAACCCTCCTACACTGTTGGTGGGAATGCAAGCTGGTGCAACCCCTCTGGAAAACAGTATGGAGGTTTCTCAAACAGTTGAAAATAGAGCTACCATACGATCCAGCAATTGCACTACTGGGTATTTACCCCAAAGATACAAATGTAGGGATCCGAAGGGGTACGTGCACCCCGATGTTTATAGCAGCAATGTCCACAATAGCCAAACTGTGGAAAGACCCAAAATGTCCATCGACAGATGAATGGATAAAGAAGATGTGGTATATATACACAATGGAATATTATGCAGCCATCAAAAGGAATGAGATCTTGCCATTTGCAACGATGTGGATGGAACTGGAGGGTGTTACGCTGAGTGAAATAAGTCAGAGAAAGACATGTATCATATGACCTCACGGATATGAGGAATTTTTAGCCTCAGGAAACAAACTGAGGGTTGCTGGAGTGGTGGGGGTGTGGGAGGGATGGGGTGGCTGGGTGATAGACATTGGGGAGGGTATGTGCTATGGTGAGTGCTATGAATTGTGCAAGACTGTTGAATCACAGATCTGTACCTCTGAAACAAATAATGCAATATATGTTAAGGAAAAAAAAAAGAAGATGATAGCAGGAGGGGAAGATTGAAGGGGAGTAAATCAGAGGGGGAGACGAACCATGAAAGACGATGGACTCTGAAAAACAAACTGAGGGTTCTAGGCGGGGGGAGGGGATGAGTTAGCCTGGTGATGGGTATTAAAGAGGGCACGTTCTGCGTGAAACACTGGGTGTTATGCACAAACAATGAATCATGGAACACTACATCAAAAACTAATGATGTAATGTATGGTGATTAACATAACAATAAAAAATTTAAAAAAATAAATAAAAAGAGGTAACCCATTGTCACCCATACTTTTTTAACAATGAAAATCACTGGCCAACATAAACCCTGAAAGAACAAATAAACAGTTACAGTAAAATGATCACTAAATTTGTCATCAGAGACCTTCAAAAGGATAAAGCCATCATACTTAACAAAGTTATTAGTAAAAACTATCCTAGTATATTTGCCAACTCAATTAACTACACTACCACACCCTAACATATGTTACTGATAAGAGCCATGGAAAGGTTAAGCTTACATTATAATAATATACCTCCTTATAAAGATGTCACAAGAGGTGACAACAAGATCTCTCTCTAAAGACTGACTGCAAAGCTGGGAAATACCACTAATTAAACTATCGTTGAATGTAGAGTTTACAAAAAAAGTTTTTGAGAAATAAGGAATACTCCATGAAAGACTGTGATTGCATTTCATGAGACAATGACTGCAAAAAGCCCACCCATACTGTCCAGTTTTTAGAGGAAGTTAAATTGGCATCTTTAAAGCAGATTGTCTTTTCCTTTCCATCCAATGTAGAGGGGTGTAATACAGTCTCACCTGGGTGTATAGGGATTTACAAACACAATTCCAATTACAAGGAACAGGATTTGCACACGTAAGGGCCTGCCCAGAGCGCTATGAATTCACCTTCTAATTTGCAGCGCTGCCCCCAGAGGCTGAGCGTGATTCTGCCCGCATATGGCAAGTGTGTGGATGCCTGTGCCCAGTGCACCAGGTGGGAGGGACGGAGCTCCCAGTCAGGGAGGCTGAGCAGATGATTTATAGCTGACATCTAAGAGCTCCATTGAGAACTGCCAAGCTCTGTACTAAACGCCACCAATCAGGCAAATCCAGTCGTGGCAAACAAGCTTAGCATTAACCGCAGAAATAAAATATGCTAATCAGTCGTTCTACTCCAGGAAAACAAGTCACCAGGGAAGGAGGCTGGGGGAAAAGCCACATCTTTAAGGCTCTGCAGAGGTTTTGGGTTAAATCTCTACATTTATCTCTAGTTAGGACTTCACTGATATTTCTACGTCATTTACAACATCGTAAATGTTTTACACAACTACCCTGTTGAGCAGTCTCTTTGGAAATCTTTAAATCCCCTTCCAGGCTACCAGGAGTTAACTATGGCATTTAGAATACATAGATCACGTCTACTTTACATTTAAATACTCTCTATAGGATGCAACACGGTGTCATAGTTAAGTACAACAGGACTGGCAGAAGGCACACTAAGTTCAAATCCCGCCTCTGCCGTTAAATAGCTGTGTGACCTTGGCCAACTTAAACTCTCTCAGCCTCCACTCCCTCACCTGATATTTAGAATTGTTGGGAGGATTAAATGAGTTAATATAAGCAACACTCTTAGAACAGTACCTGGCACATGGTATTCAATAAATGTTAGCTACTATAATTCAATAGCTGTCTGTTCACCTTTAACATGGTAATTGCATTCCTAATAAATATAACATTATACAATTTGAGTAACCAAACCAAATACTTCGATGGCTTATAATGGGGGCTGGGAGTAGAGATATTCAGAAATAAGATCTTTTTCGGGGAGGTAATGGAGGGTTTTTTTTAATTTCTGTTTTTAAGTATATAGTTACAAATCCTAAACATCATGAAAAAATACAGTATTTGACTATACTTAAGTTATTCACAGCTTTCTGACCTGCACCAGCACTGCCATTAGCGTAACCCCTCCTATACATCCTTATTGCATCACCTTGATTACCCATTGCTTTAACACATAAAACACAAAGACACTCCATGTTACTGGAGTGGTTGGGGGTGGGAGGGATGGGGTGGCTGGGTGATAGACATTGTGGAGGGTATGTGCTACGGTGAGCGCTGTGAATTGTGCAAGACTGTTGAATCACAGATCTGTACTTCTGAAACAAATAACGCAACATATTTTAAGAAAAAAGAAAAAGAAGAAGATAACAGGAGAGGAAGAAAAGGGGAGTATGTCAGAGGGGGAGACGAACCATGAGAGATGATGGACTCTGAAAAACAAACTGAGGGTTCTAGAGGGGAGGGGGGAGGGGGATGGGTTAGCCTGGTGATGGGTATTGAGGACGGCACGTTCTGCATGGAGCACTGGGTGTTATGAAAAAACAATGAATCATGGAACACTGCACCAAAAACTAATGATGTAATATATGGTGATTAACATAACAATAAAAAAATAAAAAAAAAACCACAAAGACACTCCAACAATGTAGCAATGGTGCTCCAGTAGCTTTTATTCTTTATTATAGCAATGTTACTAATTAATTGATCTTATCATGTCCAACTGGCCTTAGAAATGAATACTACCCCTACAGAAAGAAACCACATACCCTTTATTACACATACTGAAGATCAAGCCCAGGCTTGCCTCCATGACACATAAATAGAACACTAGAGATAGAAGACCTCAATTCTGTATTTCAAGTGTTCATGACTGTGGGCCAGTAGCAATATTTGATCCTTTTAGCTTTAAAACTGGAAGTGTTAAAAACAAACAAAACTGATCATTTGAATGGGTAGACAGAAAAAGGGAAGATGATAGAAATTATCAGATTATCTTTAATGGGAAAACAATGCATGTTTTGTGACCTGTTGTCAGTTCACTGGGAAAAGATTACACATGGAAGAGAAGATATCCCATGGAAGACAATGAGGCCACTTCAGTGTTTTTTTTTTTAAATGTGCACAATGACAACAATTAACATTCCTCAAATCCCCATGAACAAAATGTCAAAGCAATGTAAGTAAACCATTAAGCCACATCTACAAAGGCATTAGTACAATTACTTGTTTTATTGGCTTTAGACATGCACGCCAAGCCACAATAAACTGAATTGGGCATATGTTGTTCATTACATAACTATAAATGGAAATTTTTAATATTCCCCAGCTGTTTCTATCAATAGCAGAAGGTAATTAATGATGACAAGACTAAAAAAAAAACCTAAAATAACTTTATACTCAACCCTCAAAACACTTAATATTCATCAAATTATGAAATCTGTGAGGCAAATACATTAACACTTCTTTACTATATTCCCTAAGGGATCAAGGTATTTAAGTTTTTATTTTAATTATAATGTGCAGCAAGCCAATTATTATATGGAATAAGTCAGTGAATGGGATCACACTGCTTAATGGGTCCTTTGATAGTACTGAGAACTGAATGTTCAGATGCAGGGAAACATGTAATGAGGAAGAACTTGTTGAAGGACTCTCTCAAGTGAGAAGGGGGTCTCATTAGGCTAGAAATAATCATAACTGTGAGAGTTACCATTTACTGATGCTTACTATGTGACTTGCACGTTTTTCCCCCAATAAATCCTCACCACTACCCTGTGAAGTAGCACCGGTATGGTGGAGCTAGCTTATACTAGCTACAGAACACAGATTGTACACGTCTCTTACCACCTCTTCCCAAATCAGCAATATCACATCGGTAGCTTGAAATCAGCCACATGTGAGTATTTACATCATACAAACTGGCAAATGTTACAATCAGGGCTTATATTTTCCCAGAGAGCTGGTTCTTAAACATTTATCAGCACACCACTGAAAATAGGTATGATTATAGAGGAGACAACTGACATTTAATAAGATTAAGTGATTTGATCAAGGTCATCAAATTCAAGCCAGAGATCTTCCTCAAAACAATCTAGTAGAGGGGCACCTGGGTGGCTCAGTCGGTTAAGCGTCTGCCTTTGGCTCAGGTCATGATCCCAAGGTGTTGGGGTGCTGAGATCGAGCCCCCCCGCCCCATCGTTGGGCTCCCTGCTCAGTGGGGAGTCTGTTTCTCCCTTTCCCTCTGCCCCTCCCCACTGCTCATTTGTTCTTTCTCTCTGCTCTCTCTCAAATAAATAAAATCTTTAAAAATTTTTAAAAATTTAAAAAACTAATCCAGTAGAGAAAGGGAAAATGGGTGAGGGTATAGCTAAAACAAAATTGCCTGAGTTGATCACTGAAAATGAGTAATAGATGCATGGGTGTTCATTGAGCTATCATGTCAACTTTTATATGTTATTGGAATTTTCCATAACAAATAGTTTAAACACACATACATACACAAACACACACAGATACAAACTATTGACACTTGGATAAACAAATCCATTCAATAGAATAAAAACCCACTGAATCAAAAGTTGAAGAAGCAGGGCTCAGTGATGTCTTTTGATGTTAAAAGTTGACAACCACTGTCTTATACTACTATTTTTTCACAGCAAAAAAACCTAAAACAACACAAATGACCACTAATCGGTGATGATGAATAAACACATTATACACAAGTATTATACAGCTGTAAAAAAGGAATAAGGAAATGCCCATATACTACTCTTGTTTGGCTTCCTAGAAATACTGTTAATTTTTTTTTAAAATACTGTATAGGTTTCTATTTACCTAAGAGAGGGAAGAAGATACATACAAAAGCAGAGACATTTCCTAATATTATAAAACAGTGAAAGATAAACCATAATTTATAAAATGGTTTTGTAGAGGGGGAAAATGAAATAGAGTATAGAGAAACTAGACTTCTTTGAATAAATCTTATTTTGTGCATTTTATAGATACTTTGCAACCATGTAAATTATTTACCTAGTTCTTAAAATTAAATAAACAGCAATCCCTAATAACTGGAAGTAAAATTAAGCAAATTAACTTAATTATACATCTACTTGGTGGCACAATTACAGAAAATAACTCTTCTAAATTACTCTAAAATACAGTAATTTGACTCTATGTCCCTAGTGATTTAAACTGTTTAAACTTAAATTGGCAATGACAGGATTACTGGGTTATTTACAACACAAGAATTAGCAAAAACTACAAATCAGGATACATACCCATTCCCACTTCAGAGAACAGGTTGTTAAATATTTACTACTCCAGTTGAATAAAACTCACCACTAACGTTAAGTAAAAATCTTGCAAGCCTAAATTTGAAATAGAAGTATAGTTAAAACTCATGATATATTTTATCTTGGACGTGCAAAGACATGTGTGCATGCACTCTCTCTCTCTCTCTGTCTCTCTTCTAAGTTCTGTTTACTGGAAAGCCCTAAAAATAATAACCAACCCTGGAACAACACCCAAATAGTATTGTCAAAATAGCATTTCCAATGAAAAGGAAACAGTAAACCTTTTTTTTTTTTAAGATTTTATTTATTTTATTCATGAGAGACAGAGGGAGAGAGAGAGAGAGAGAGAGAGAGAAGCAGAGGGAGAAGCAGGCTCCCAAGGAGCAGGGAGCCCGATGTGGGACTCAATCCCAGGACCCTGGGATCATGACCTGAGCCGAAGGCAGACGTTAACCATCTGAGCCACCCACATGCCCCCAAACAGTAAACCTTTTGAGAGAAAAGTTCTAGTAAATGAAACATCCATGATGAGCCTAGAACATCTTGTCATACCAGAAAGCAAGCAAGCTCACCAAGGATGCAGGGCTCAACTTAAATAGGCTTCTAGTGGCCCAAAATTAGATAATTTGAGCACCAATTAGGATAATAACCTCAATGGAATGAAACGCATCAAGTATATTTAAATCATGAGTTTAAAATGATACTTTAAAAAATTAAAAAACAAATTGCACATTATTGGAAACGAATTCATTATTCTTGGAAACTGAAAATAATACTGCTTTTTATATATAAACTCTACCTTAGAGTAACCAAATTGTTAAAGAGGAGCCATTTATTTAGAGGAAATTATACTAATTAATAAATTAAGAAGGAAAAAAAGAAGTGGGGTATAACCATTCTATAACCCATAATGAACTGATGGATCCAGGCAATGAGCATCATGGCTGTAACATCACAAAAAAGAGAACCAAACACAATATACTTCCTGATGAAAACTCCCAGTACCACCTATGAAGAGGTTTTGCCAAACAATGTCAATGCCATTCAAGCTTCCAGATCTAACAAAAAATACAGGGGTCAGAAGAACACAACACCTGAAACAAGATCACAAGGATACAATTTAGCAAAGACAAAAATTAGGATACAATTAGTCTAGGACAAAAAATATGGTTTCTTTAATAATAACAACAAAGCAAGAGAAAACAAAGAATGAAGGGAGAATCTCCAATTTAAAAGAGATTTAAGAGACAATGATTTATAGCAATGTATATATTTTAATTGGATCCTGGTTCAGAAATGTTACACACACACACACACAAAAACACATGCGTGTGCACACTAGAACACACAAACATACACAGCTGTTTAAAAATTAAGTACTATCTGGATATATGATGATATTAAGGAAATACTGTCTTATACAGGCATGATAATATTAGTCTGGTTATGTTTTTTTTTAAGATTACCTAACTTTTATTTATTTTTTTTTAAAGATATTTTATTTATTTATTTGAGAGAGAATGAGAGATAGAGAGCACGAGAGGGAAGAGGGTCTGAGGGAGAAGCAGACTCCCCGCTGAGCAGGGAGCCCGATGTGGGACTCGATCCCGGGACTCCAGGATCATGACCTGAGCCGAAGGCAGTCGCTTAACCGACGGAGCCACCCAGGCGCCCCAAGATTACCTAACTTTTAGATACATACTGAAATATTTACAGATGAGTTGCTATGATGTCTGGAATTTGCTTCAAGACAATCAAGGGCAAGGGGAAAGGGCAGGTAAGTGGATGAAACAAGAGTAGTCAAGAATTGATCATTATTAGAACTGAGAGATGGATATATAGTGGTTTATTAGAACATTCTCAATACTTCTGTATATTTTGGAAAATTTTTATAGTAAAATATTTTTTAAGGAGGAAAATCTGTATTTCAGCAAGGTACTAAAGATGGTGTATCAAAAAAGTCCAAAACCGCGATAACTTATTAAAGAACAAGTACTGAATTAAATATCACAGCTCTCTAAGGTGGCAGGAAGAGAAAACTAAGAGACAATATATTAGAGGCCTAGATACAAATTCAAAATTTCCTTCATCTTTCTTTTTTTCTTTTAATAGCTTTAAAATATAATTTACATGCCATCAAATTCACTCATTTTAAGCACATGATTCAATCATTCTTAATACTTTTAGAGTAGTGCAACCATCACCAAACTCCAATTTTAGGATATATCCATCAACCCTAAAAGCTCTCCTGCCGAGTTTTCCTCTGATTTATAACAAGTTCCTTTCAAAGGTGAAAATGTAGAAAGCACCAACACTGGGCCTTGGCTCTTACACTGGTATCTATATTTTTCTAGTCAAAGCAGCCCTTGGACACATTTCCAGGTTGGAGTTAAGGTCCATTGGGGATAATTCTTTAATTAATATAGAAGACCGTATTTAGGGATTTGAGATAGCTAAATATTTCCTGGAAAATACACCAATCATTATTCTAAAACAAAAACATAAGGAACAGTATTTTAAGAATGCAGTGGTTATTTTAATTATTATTATTATTGATGATCATAATGATAAATGATTTACTGACTCCTTACCAACTCCCTCAAAGTAATCAACAGCGTGATATTAATGTGAAAATTTCATAACATCCTGAGGATAATTCTGCCATGTATTTAGCATTGCAAAAAGTAACATCAAAGGGGCGCCTGGCTGGCTCAATCCCTAGAGCATCGGATTCTTGATCTCAGTGTCATGAGTTCAAGCCCCATGCTGGGCGTAGAGCTCATTTAAAAAAAAAAAAAAAGTAACATCAAGAATACAGACAATGCAAAGCTCCTGGTAGCAAAGATTTTATACCAAGGAGACTAATAAACACTAAAGAACAAGACAGAAGTTAAGTGCTAAGTTATAAATGCTGAAGTAATGTCAGAGTAGGAGGTATTCTCTTTTGCATAGAGGGAGGAAGGACTGCTTAAAATCATCATTTTTTTCTGATGTGCACAGTTTTGATCAAAGGTGCTACAGGGTTTCTAAAGCTGGTTTTAGAACATGCTTTTAGTTCTGTGAGGACTCCATCTCAAGCAACTACAAATATTATTCAAGTTAAAAAAAAATGTTCCAAATCTCTGGTATGCCAACAGGCTCTTAGGGGTTCACTTTTAGGAAAGAATGTAGCATATTACAGGTTACTGCATTGTTGTCAGCCCAGGAAGAGAGGGAGAAGATGCTGGAATTAAGCCTGGAGGTTTCAGAAACCAGGCCATGAATCGCCCTATTTGCAACTGAATAGTGAATATGTTTTTTAATAAGTGGCACTCAGCCTGACTATATTTTGGGTAACGTAACATATAGTTGCCATAGTAAGACTGGTCATAAACAGTTAAAGAAACTCCTGTTCGCCCATAGGAAAACCTGATTTTCCTTCCACAGCAAAAAGGGAAGTTCCAGATATAGAGCGACCACTTGTGTCCAATTCTGCCAAGAGACCAGAAAAGGTGAAATTAAAATTAGGCCACTGGATTTGGCTAATAGAATGCCATTATTGACTTTTATGAAAGTAAAATCAACAGTATCATGGGCAAAAAGAAAGCTTTACAATATTGTATTGTGTGGTGAGTAGCAGGTGAGAAAATGGTATTAGTAGGTACAGTGTTTTTACATGATGTTTGGCAATGAAGAAAAGCTGGGTGTGATGACAGTTTGAGGGGGAAGACCAAGTACAGGGTTTATTTTTTGGTTTTCGTCTTTGAGCATGTTTGTAAGCTGAAAACAGAGGAGAGGGAGATTGGAAATAAAGAGTGAAAAGACACTAAATAGGTTCTGGTACCAATTCTAACACTGGAGGTGGGGCCAGTTCCTCACACATCCAAGTAATTCTCCAGACACCAGCTGGGTGTCCTACAATTGAACTCAATTCTGACACTTCCTGCCATCCCATCCCACATATTAAAGGTTGAGACCCAGAAGCTCTACAAACACTGTCCTTTTGGATTTTTATGGAGCCTTCATTACACAGTCATGATTGATTAAATCATTGGCCATTGGTGACTGAGTTAACATCAGTCCCAGAGACGGGGAGGTAGAGGTCATTGAAAATTCCAACCCTTCAATCACAGGGTTGGTTCCCTGAGGCCTTTCCAAAAGGGACCTCATTAACATAACAAGACACCTTTATGGCTCTTATCTAGGAAATCACAAGGGTTTTAGGAGCTCTTTTACAGGAACTGGGTCCAAGACCAAATATATTACAAATCATAATATAACATATGCAAAAATAATGAGTTGCCAGTAGGAAACTCATAAATTAATTCAGTGGCTGCCCATCAGGTCCTAACACTAACCTCTCCTGGATAAGGCCAACATGTCGGTAATCCAAGAAGTAGAGAGGACTACAAGTACAAATGTTTTCGCTAAAGAAGGAAAGCTAAGATTTTTTGGGTAGTACAGAATGGTTGATTTTTTGGTGTATGGAACTGTTGTCAGTGAATTTCAAATATTGCAGCACTGTCTGTGTATTTGTACAGGATTGCAGTTGATACATGTTCACAGCGTTGAGGCGGGTAGAAGGCAGTGAGAACTGGAAATGAATTTGTAATTACAGTATTTATCATCCTACTGTGGTCCTGGTGTCTGTTTACACCTTTATCTATTTACCCACCCATTCATCCATCTATCTATTATCTGCCTCATCTCTTAACCTCTTTCCACGTCCACACCCACACCTGCCCCCTTACCCTGTCTCTTTCACTCCTATGCCTCTTTCTCTTATTTTTTCCCCATTCCTCTTTTAGTGTTTCCATCTTTTAGATTCTCTAATTTATGGCTCCCATTTTCAGAGCACGGCACAAGACAGATCCTCACCATACTTCTACTGAAATAAAGAATTAAAATTTTATTCAAGGGGGTCTGGGTGGCTCTGTCCATTAGGCGTCCGACTCTTGATCTTAGCTCAGGTCATTATCTCAGGGTCGTGAGATCGAGCCCCTTGTTGGGCTTCATGCTGGATGTGGAGCCTGCTTAAGATTCTTTCTCTCCTTCTCCCTCTTGATCTCCCTCCTACTCTCCCTCTAAAAAAAAAAAAAAAAAAGAAAGAAAAAAAAGAATTAAAATTTTACAAACTCTTCATCTAAAGGCAAACATGTGATGATTCCTAGCTAAAGGTCCAAGGAGAAGGGATATAACTGAAAGGCAGAAAGGTAAAGAGTACTGAAACATAAAGTTGAGAAGAAACAGAAATCTAAGTCTCACGCAGCCACAGGCATCCAGGATGTGGCCTTCCAGCAGAAAGGAGGTAAGAAGCAGACGATCTAAAGGATTTTTACCATCCTTTACAACAACAACAACAAACCCTTAATCTGATCCAAAACAGTCAGGAAACCAGGGAAGAGACATGGCTCTTTCTCCCAATCAAGAGATGCAAGGATTTACTTAGGGAGAGCCACATACTTAACAGTGAACATCTCTTCAAGTTCATATCCACACTTACCGGGGATGAGAATGTTCAAGAGGCTAGGCAGCAGGAGAACTGAAACAGGCCAAACACAGAGTGGCAAAAGGAAGAAAAGCTTTAAAAACTCAGTCATCCACTATTCAAATTTCAAAGCCCAACAAAAGGGACTAGAAAGAACAAGCAATGGAGGTTCACCGATAAAGAACAACTTGGCAATTATGGAAAAAGTGGTGGGTCATTTTGAACGAAGGTGTTAACATGATTATGAATCTAAGAGGAAAAGACACAATTCTTAAAAGCAAAAGGAATAATTATGATCATTAGAGTCTCCACCCAAAAGACAATTGTGACGCCATGTACCCATGTGATCACAGAATATTCGAGCTGGAAGGGGCCCAGCTCAGATGGAAACATCTGACTTAATCTCCTTTTACAGATGAGGAAAGTGGGCCTCAAGGAGGTAAAATGAAAAGGTCATTAATGAAGAGTTGGGGTCTCAGAATCCCAGACTGTTGTGCTGAAAATCGCTCACCCCTGGGATGGGAGCAGTCCTTGTAATGGCCTCCCATTATTGTTCTCCTCAACCACATATGCATGGAACACTAACTCTTGGAATTTCAAGGAAGATTTTTATGAAAAAGCTAGGGAATAGGGCTTAAAGTGGGGGCATCTAGAGGACTTCACTTGCACTGTGGAATGCAGACTGTGCCCAGTGGGATCAGGCTACATAAAACACTCAATACTTATATATCCTCTATCTGTATAGTGATTTTTCCAAGGTGCTCTTCTGTACATTTTTTAACCTGAATCTCCCCTGAGATTGGTAAAATGGATATTACCAGCCTCATTCAAGAGATGAGGAAGTTTTACTCCAAGACAGTATGGTGGAGTCACATCTTCTATTTCTCATAAGAAAAAAATCACTTGTAATCAATATTTTCCTTTCCAAAATCCCCTAAGTTGCTCAGCATTGGAAGAGACCACTGTTTTGTTGGCTGAGCACCAAATGAAGTAGTTGGCTTACACAAATGTCACATGTTACATAAAACATATTCATCCTTAAACAATAAAGTTACACTGAGCCCAGGGGATGTTCACACTACTGGAGCCATGAAAGAATTCAGACAAACCCAAGCAACAGCAGACTCACATCCCACATTTCACCTTCACTCAAGGTAAGTGCTCTTTGGATGTGAAGACAGCTAGAATCACTCACACCCATTTATTTTTATTCTTCTTTCTTTCCCTTTCACCTGTATAGCTGACCCTTGAATAACAGTTTTGAACTGCACAGATCTACTTACGTGCAGATTTTTTTGGATACAGTATAGTACTATAAATGTATTTTTTCTTCCTTAGGATATCTTGATAACATTTCTTTTTCTTTAGTTTACTATATTGTAAGAGTATAGTATATAATATATATAACATACAAAATACATGTCATTCAACTTTTATATTGTTGGTAAGGGTTCCTGTTAACCAGTAGGCTATTAGTAATTAAGTTTGGGAGGAGTCAAAAGCCAGATGTGGATTTTCAACTGCACGGGACTGGGGTGGTGGTGGGTACCCCAACCCTCACCTTGTTCAAGGGTCAACTGTAGCTGAATTCCCGTAACTTGAACACAAGTGTGACACAACTCCACTCTAAGTGACTACAGCCCACGGTCACGAGACTAGTTAGTTTCATTTCAGGCCCTATGTATATGGCATCATGAAAACGTTGATGGAAAGTGTTTATCTGGAAAGACAGAGTGTGAAAATTCCTGAACTTGGGAGTTAAGACACCTTAATTTAGAGCACTCACACTGATGTTTGAAAACCATGGGACCTTGGTCAATTTACTTAACCACTCAATTTCATTTTCTTTACCTGAAAAATGAGGTTACTACCAAGCTTTCATTTATAGTATGTTATATGGATCAAATGGAATAATGGCAGTTAGAATATTTTGGAAACTGAAAAGGCATAACAAATGAATTATTATTATTTAAAAATATCGGTTGCTACCTTGGAATTGGTCCTGGAAATGTGGTCAACTCTTCAGTTGCAATTATTACTATTTTACCATATACCTAAAAGCACTACAGCTTTTTAAAAAACAATAATCCTAATTAAAGTTGGAAAAACACATCAAACAGATTTGCTTTGCCCTGACAGTTCTTGCAAATAGAGTCAAGGTGCATTTTAAAGACCCCTCTAGGGCATGTCTGACAGCAGATATGGGATTGCCTCTTTTTAGGGATGGATGTAGCTTTGGTAACCCAGTTTATTAAATGCACAATTGATTATATTTTTAAAAAACTAGATATTTGTGATTGTACCGCTGAAACCATTTAGACCCCCAGTAAATCATTTAGGTAGCCAAAACAGACAATTTACAAAGTAGTTATCTTTCTCTCATTTTCATATTTTAAGTCAAAAAGAAAGGCGTTGTAACTGGATCAAAAATCAGGCATCCCTACCAACAAAATACTTTTGGAACACATACCTCAGTATGTGTGTTTTTATTTTATAAAATATATACACTTATTACTATACTATTATATTATGCATATTTTAAAATAGGCCCAAATATAGAAATTGTAAAAGGACGGGACAATAATACAATAAAACAATATAGAGTTTCTGGTATTTTCTTCACATCATCCAAAGTATCTTCTTATCCGCCCTCTATGATGTATGCATAGCCTCCCTCCATCCCTTGACATACACACACTTTAGAGACAGAACTAGATGGTTCGTTCATTAATTAATTAAAGACATTATTAATTATCCTTAATTACTGACTTAATAAGTGAACATATTTCATCTATTAAACAAAACCAGCTGATCGTAAAATACAGATGTATAGCTTAAATTAAGCAACCTAACCAAAAATGAGAACTGATAATACTGAAATTAGATTGCTTGAAACATAACCATAACTGAATAGATCTTACCTAAGTTCAGCAACAGCTAAATAAATGACAGTTAATATTTACTTAAAGCAATTTAACTAAACATTTCTGTATGGATCTTGTTACAAAATAAATATTATTTAGCTATTTTATTGTTGCATTCTTATTGTTGCACACAGTGCATTCAGACCATGAGGCAGTACCTTCATTTAAAAGAGAAACTCAATAAACCAGACCATTTATTTTTCCCAGTTTGATAATAGTACCCCAAAATGTCAACCATTCAGAGAAAGATTAGTTCATTATATTGCCTTATTGAAAAAAATTACTCACACACAGGTTTGTTATGTGTCCTTTGGGCATGAAAATATGAAGTCATGGAAGATTCTATGCTACTTTTTATTTGGGAATATATATCATGAGCCATTTAAAATGTGCTGGATCAAAGTTGCTGAGCTTTCTATGCAACTACTGTACTTAAGTAAGAAAAAAATAAAAATTTAACTGGGAATATCAAAAAATATTTCCTAGAAGAAAAATGAACTGAAATAGCTGAGTCAATCTTTGGCTCAGAATTCTTACCTTTGAATATGCTACTTAAAAAACAAAATCTTTGTTGTTGCTCCTGATTTGGCATATTTTTCTCTGTGTCATCCTGAAATTTAATCTCCTCTTGACCACAGGAGACTATAATGTATGTTCAGTAACTATACACGTAGATACACTCTTGATTTCATTTTACAGTAGAGCAAGGGGGGAATATATTTCCCAGTTTTCTTTGTGTGATAAAACAATGTGTACCAATCACAAACTGCCTAATTCATATTCTAAACCAGAATAGACCCCAGGCAACGCTGTGAAGTCAGCCAAATTTGTCCACTGTGTCCTCCCACCTCCCTTTTCAATGCCTTTTTTCCTCCTGGCGCCAAGTGCCCTCCTGCTCCGTCCAAGTGCTCCACAAAATTCAAAGCACTATTTAAAAAAAATTTTTGGCCCTACCCAAAGGCACCCCTAAGGCCACCTCCATGCACAAGTGGGATGGTGCTCCATATGGACACAAATACAGAGAGAGTGCCTGAATTTTCATAATGAAATGCCACCTGCATCTCTGTAAACTACAACACATGGGTCTCATTTTAATCCATAATATGGGATATCAGGAATTAATTTGAAAATTTACCCTCAGACTGACCAAGCCAAATGCTTGGCTGAACCATCTGATATCCTAAGAAAGCTCCTCAAGACTATGTTAATATTTTCAGTCTTCCTAAACTCTATCTCTGTATTGAAATAAATTTAAAAGGCAAAATAATGTTTTCTTAACCTATCTCCTATAGAAATCAATGAAATGTATTCTTTTAAATTTTATGTTATAGAAAACGTAAAACAAGAAAATCAATTTAAAGATTGTTTCTACATCATTTGAAACATTAATCCACTAAAAAATTGTCCTTAGTTTAAGTATCTATGCCATAAATCCCTCCCAGAATTTACTGCTAGTCTGTTCATTTAGATCACCCTCCACTAACCACACAAGACTAGCTAACAATTATGTTTCCCTTTTTGCGTGGTATGCTATGGAACTCAGACTTAAATTTAAAATCTCCCACTATGATTTTGAGTTTGTCTATTTCTCCCTTAGTTCTTTCAGTTTTGCTTCATGAATTTTGAGATTCTATTAACTGGCACATATATAGTATATGTATTTAAGATCATTAGATATCTTACCAAATTGCACTTTTTAGGGCGCCTGGGTGGCTCAGATGGTTAAGCATCTGCCTTCGGCTCAGGTCATGATCCCAGGGTCCTGGGATCAAGTCCCGCATCGGGCTCCCTGCTCCTTGGGAGCCTGCTTCTCCCTCTGCCTCTCTCTCTCTTTCTCTGTCTCTCATGAATAAATAAATAAAATCTTAAAAAAAAAAACCAAATTGCACTTTTTATTCTCATTAAATGTTCCTCTTTATCATTTGCAATAATCTTTGTCTTGATATTATGTCTCATATTACTATATCCACACCTGCTTTTTATCTGTACTTTTGCATGGCGTATCTTTTTCCATCCTTTTACTTGCAATCTGTTTTTATTTTTCTGTTTAAACTACACCTCTTGTGACAGAATATATGTGGATCTTGATTTTTATGTCCAGTCTGACAATCTCTACCTTTTCATTGGAATGTTTAATCTACTTATGTTTAATATAATTATTTATATGGTTAGGTTTAAGTCTATCACTTTTTCATTTGTCCCTTCTGTGCCCAAAAGTTCAGGGGCAAGTAATAACCTTACGAATTCCGTGAAGTGTGGAATGTAAAGTTTAAAGGTGTGAAGAAGTTGGAAGTGTGAGGTGATACAATAAATAGGCATTTTTAAATCCCATATTTTAATATTATTGGTTTCTTTCTTTCTTTCTTTTTCTTTTAGGAAATTACAAGGAGAAAAAAAATCCACTATATTTTATGTTCATCACTTTCATACCATTTCCAGTGCTCTTCTTTACACTTTCTTTATTTACATAAGTAGATCAAGGCTTTCATCTACTATTATTCTCCCTTCACTGGAACAATGTCTTTTAGAATCTACTGTAATGCCGATCTGATGATAATGAATTATTTCAGTTGACATTTATGTAAAAATACCTTTTTAAATTTTTATTCTGAGGATATCTATGCTGGATATAGAATTCTGGGCTGACAGTTTTGTTTTTCCTTTCTTTCCTCATCTTAATGATGGCATTCAAGCTTCCTGGCCTCCACTGTTTTTGACAAGAAACAAATAGTCACTCTTACTTACATTTAAGGTATCTTTTCTCGCTGGCTGCTTTAAAGGTTTGCTTTTGATCTTTGGTTTTTAGGTGTTTGACCAGTGGCTCTAGGTATGAATTTCTTTGTATTTAACATTGCTTAGGATTTTGTGAGCATCTTAAATCTCTCAATCAATGTTTTTCATTGAATTTGGGGAAATTTTGGCCATGATCTCTTCAAATATTTTTATGGTCAACTGTCACTCTCTTCTGGAAATCTTGTTATTCATATTTTAGACCACTGTCCCACAGGTGCCTAAAGTTTTTCTTTAAACATTGTGCTATTTGGACTGCAGATTGAATGATTTCTATTAATGTCTTCAAGTTCACTGAATGGGAATGGGAAGTAAGACTAGATTAGAATTGAGAGGCAGAGGATAGAAGAGCAAAACAACATTTTAGCAACCACTACATCACTCTAATAATATCAATTCATCTTTGGAAGGGTGCGCAAGCCTGGTGTTACAGTCTGGCTTATTTGTATATTTCAACATTTCTGTGTTGGAAACTAGGGGATTGATAAGAAGTTTTAAATACTAGAGTCCACATTAGAAATAATGCATCCATTTTTACTATTAGAAATGAAATCAATGAGAAATAATGCTAATTCAATCACTTATTATTTATATTCTAACAATATATGAGTAATATATAAACATATCTTTGAATAGAAATTTCAAATGATTTAGAAAACCACATTTTGAAATACCATCTAAGTATTAAATACAGGTTGGTACTATATTTAATACAGTCTTAATGTGCTATTATGCCAAAAAAATGTTAAATATTAATTACAATCTAAGCAAACTTAGGATGCCTTGTTATAATTACCACGTAGATATAAACCTGTGACTTCTCAAATGACCACAGCAAAGAAAATAAATACTAGACTTAGGAATTTTTTCCAAGCATAGTCTGAATATGTCAAAGATTGCAACAGTTAAAACTCAAAACCCTGACTCTCTCCTTCATAATTGATGAATGGAAATCATCTTGGGAGCTTCTAAATGAAATTTCCTTGGAGTAAGGAGATTCTGAAGAGATTCAAGAGACTTAGGGCATAATTCATATTTTAAGTACATGTGAGAGGCAACCCCCAAGAGTCAATGCAACATCACATAAAAGCCACTTTCTAGCAAGTGTTCTTGCAGAAGCATTCTAAAGACAACATAACTACATGAATTCCCACAGTAACCAAGATGTTTTGTTGCAGGATAGCTGTTTGATTATGTACTCCTAAGGGACTATTGATTCTAGTTTCTGTCTTTCACTTTCTTTAACAGTTGGCCATTAGAGATACTTTTTTAGGATTAACTTGTATAGAAAGACTGAAAGAAAGGCATTTCATTAAAGATTCAATTAAGATGAAATGTCAGAATATATCTTTTTTATCCCCCCCAAATATGTTTGTTTCATCCTCTAAATACATGTATCTGTGGAAGGTTGTATGCAAGGGCAACCTCTTGAAGGATAAAGATGTGGAGCATTAACTTTCAGACTTACTGTATTCTGAACACAAAGAATGTAAATGACTATTTTTCTTAATCACAGTTACCTCCTGCCCCTCCAAAAGTATTTATTCGATTATAAGCTTTTATTCATGCTTAAGTGGATATTGAAGTACAAAATATTATCAAATATAGGTTAATACTATTACTAAGCTTTTATTGCTTTTATACCTTCTATTAACATTAGTAATACTTTATAATTACACTGAGCAGCATTAACAGGATAAGGCCTGATGCATGGTTGGTTTTATTTTTACTGTGGGAACTAATCTCTATCTAAAAAATTTAACAATGTGTGCTGTTTGAAGAAATATACCATGTAACACTTACTGTTATCTGGAAAAAAAATCTGATTCAAAATATGAAAAAAATGATCAAATCACACTAAAACTAACATTTTAATTTTAATCTCCTTGGTTAAAAAACAATATTTCAGGCTTTAAAATAGAAACAAAAAATTAGTGACTTTTACTTACTGTTTTAGTACTTGAAAAATTCCTAGACATAGAAAGTCTAACTCAAGGCAACCATACCTCTATACTGCTATAACATATAGACACTCTTCAGGCTTTATAGTACTTGACTTCACCCCTTTGACCTGCTGACTTCCTCACCCCTTCTGGAAAAGCTCTCTTCTTTGGCCTCCGGGATACCCATCCACTCAAGTATCTCCTATCTCTTAACTGTCTTTTCTCAGGGTCTTTTGCAAATTCCTCCCTGCCCCTTCCATAAATATTAGTATACCTCAGAGTTTAATCCACTCCTCTCCTCTTTCTTTCCCCTCCTACAGTGATCTTATCCAATCTACCTATGGCTTCAATTGTCATCTATGGAAAACAGCTCATTCCCAATTTATATCTCAAACCAAAGACCTTCCCTGAGCTCCTTATTGTTACATACTGGACAGTTCCATTTGAACATCTCAACATGTCTAACTCAACTCATCATCCTTGATGTGTTCCCTGTCAGAATGAAGACAATCATCTTTTACTCAGGTCAGAAATCTGAGTGTTATCTCTGACCCATCACTCTCCCTCAACTCCAACTTCCAAACCTATAGATTCTCTTTCTCTAATCTCTCTTAAATAAATGCACTTTTCTCCATGTCCTCCATCATCACATTTGCTTACGCCCATCACTTCTTCCCTGGATTTCTACCAAAGGTGTCCTTCTTCCGTTCCTACCATTAACTAACCAATTCTCCATATTCTGTGCCCAGAGATCTTTCTAAAATGCAAATTGGTCATATGACTTCCCTGCTGAAATATCCTTAAGTCTAGACTCCCTAGTATGGCCCATAAGCTCTTTCGTGCTCCAGCATTCTTCTCAGGATCCCATTCCTCTCAAGCTATGCTAAATTTCTTCCAGTTCTTCAAAAATGCCATGTTCTCTCCTGTCTGACACATGCTGGTCCTGCTTTCTGGAATATCCTTCTCTTTCCTGACTCTTCAATTTCACACACACACACACACACACACACAATTAAGCATCTTCAGGTTTTAGCTAAGAAGAAACTCTGTCCCTCTTATGTTCCCTTAGCATTTTACTTACCCTGATCTTCACAGCAATGGCACAGCCAGTTTGCCCTCAGACTAAGACTGTGACTTCTTCAGCATTGTATCTCTAGTGTCTACTTTGATAAATAGTTATCAAATGATTGAATACTTATCAATTGTATTTGTGCTCTTCTTGTCCCAACTTTCAAGTACACACATCTCAGAGCTCCTGAGAAATGACCCATCCAATAATGTAACAGAGGAGTTTTTGCCTACACTGAAAACAAGTGTAGGTGGAGATCACTAGAAACTCTAACCTAGAGTCTGCTAGGCTAGAGGTGGGTGAATGGGGCTCCTCCAACTTCAAGGTCTGACATATTAAAGGCAATGCATGATGAAATTTCCTACATCAAAAAATTTTAGCTCTAATTTATGCATCTAAATTGAACAATCATTTGTGCCTAGGGAGGGGATGGAATATTACAACACTAGAATTCAGTAAAGAAATAATACTGAATTTATTTCCCTGTCCTCAGGTAAGGTAGATTCACAAAGCCCTTCTAAAAATATCCAAATGTTTGTCTCCAACAGAATATATGCTTCCAACTACAGATCAACACTGTATCTAATCAGTGAAATCAACAGGTTGATTTCTATTCTTAACTATTTCTCTACAGATGGGCAGATGATCAGGGTTTGGCTTTACTCTTGCTCAATTTTCAAACACTAAACTTGGGGTCAAGTCATAACTCTTGTTTTTTTTTTACAAAGTGAACCTCAGGCTGAGACCCTAGTGCTCAGTAAGGCAAAGGGCAATGGATATGTCTGAACTCTCTTGAATTTCAAGCCATCTAGAAAATACCGTCAACCACATTCTCTTCAGACATGGAAAGGAGTACAGCTTTATGGCTGAGCTCCAGAGTTAGACCCAGAGTCTATTCTCAGCTAATTTCCTACACAACTTTGGGCAAGTTAGTCAAACTCTCCTAGCTTTTGTTTCCACACAGATTCTTTCTTTGCCAAAGCATTTTAAATAGAGTAATTGAGCTAATACATGCAAAAGACTTAACACAATGTCTGACACAAATAGGTATTAGCTACCTTTAATAATATCCCTACCGTTCCTTCCTCTTCTGTTTTACAGATCAGGCACAGATAACTGCAGTTAAAAAGGGGCAGGGAAGGGAAAATATGTCTTGGTTTTTCATGTTCTGATATTTGCATTAAGTGCCATAGGATTGCCCACCATAGTGAGGGACCCAAACCATACTTCCACATTCCATTAGAAGGATGATGTACCATATGCAAAACTCTAATGCCAAAACATTTGTTTCATTTTGATTCTAAGGGCAGAGAATGACCTGCCAAAACACCAAATCAATGCTTCCTGCAACACGTGAATTTCTCTGACAGGTATCTGCATTCCAAACACTGACCAGGCCAACAGTAGCTAGAACAGATGGCCCAGTTGGCAACATACGCATTATTATCATTTTGCAGTTTCTCACAGGTGCTAGGAGTAGGTGGGATAATTCAGTGTTTTCTCATGTTTTGATAACCTTGACTGCTGTCTTTTCCACGGGCCAATTCTGTTTTGGACATATATGTAATTTTTAATATTTGATAAGTGAAGTCACTGATAGGAAAAATAAAAATGCTTTTCTAAAAACTGATCTTCCACACATATAATCATACAGCTGGCTCCTTCCCAGACATCAAAATTTCCTTTCCCTTGAGCCATTTTTCCCACCTATGTATCATGGCAATGTTTATCAAAATATCACAAAAAAACTGCTTATAAACATTCTCCACAAGCCGGGGTTTGATACTATAGTGTATTTAAATAATACATTCATCCTTTTCTGAGATGAAAAACTACATTCCTTCCCAATAGTAGCCAAGGCTGAGCCCACTTGTTCTTCATCTGCGTTACTTCTAGACTACAAACAGATGGCTGATTTAAGAAGCAGGCAATTTTAACATCCACCATCACAAGCAGAAAGGTGGCATAGCACATCTAGGTAGAAAAGCTTACACATCCTAGGTGTAATTTTTAAGTAATTTTTACTTAGAACCTGAAAAAATATTTAAAACACAGGTTAGAACTTCGTACATGTAAATACTTCGCATTTTTTAAAGCTCTTTTTAGCTATTCTTTTATTTTTAGCTCAGTTGTGATGCAGATCATGAATCATTATCATTATAAAGCTACTCTTCCAAGTGTAAGAAAATTAAGGCACCAATAATTATAGGCTGCATACATACAATGTCCACTTCATTAGTCAAAATTCAGTGGAAGAATCCCTCCCTTGCCATCATCTTCATTATCATCATCTTTGTTATCATCAACAGCATTGCATATAGTAGCTAGGAGCATAATGGTTAAGAGCATGAGCTCTAGAAAGTGAGATCTAGTTCAAATCCTTTCTCCTTCTCTTCTTAGCTGTATGACCTAGAACAAATGGCTTAATTTCTCTGAGCTTCCATGTCTTCATCCAGGGACATAATAAACACTCAATAAATGCATTTTGCTTGTTATTTACCAGTTAATTTTTACAGTATGCCACGGCCTCTCCCATCTTAAACAAATGAACAAATTCTCTCCACCCTCATCTCCCTCTAGCTATTGTTCTTTGTCCTCCCTTTCATTTCCTTACTTCCTGCTAAGTGTTCAATCCATTGTAATTTAGCTATAGTTTTAGTAAGGCCACCAAGTGGCATTTCTCATTGCTAAATCTAACCAACACTTCTCATTCCTCATCTCCCTGACCTTTCCAGAGCATGCGATCCTGTTGATCATGTTGTCCTTAATATCTTCTCCTCCTTTGAGTTCTGTGATAACCCTGTCTCTTAGCTTTGTTTCCTGCTTCCACCTATAAACTCCTCCTCCTCAATAGAGCCTTAGTTATTGCAATCACCAACATTCCCTGCTTTACTCTTTTTGGTTCAACAAATATGACCCTTTGTGATCTATCCCTGCTTAATTCTGTAGCTTTAGTTCCTACAGTTATCCACATACTCTTTTTTTTTCTGCCTCCTTTCTCTGGATCCTTCACAAACTGACCTAAATGAAGTTCCCTAAATTCATGATATTGCATACTGTTTCTCAGTCTTACATATATCATTTCTTGTTTTTCTTTCATTTCTTCTTCTTTTAAATGTTCCTTCTCCTTCCCTTTGTTCATTTTTGTCCTTCAAAACTCAGCTTAAGCATGACCTCATTTTCCAGTCATCCTAGCTAAGGCACCATATTTCTGAATGAAAAAGTCATCTTTGATATTCCATCCTCAGGAGATACTTCATGGAAGAGAGACAAATTTCCCCATGAAGCCCTACCCAAATTACAGAATCATGAACAAATAGATTATTGTTATTGTTTTAAGCGACTAAATTTCGGGTGGTTTGTTAGGCAGCAATAGTTATACAAAACACCCCCAACCTACTAGATTATAAGCTTCTCAGAGGCAAAATCATGTTGAATATTGTATTCAAACCAAAGCATCCATGAATGAATGAATGAATCAATCAATCAACCAATCAATAAACTAACGAATCAGCATTCCCTGGTTCATGAAGCTCCCATGAATGAATGAATAAATCAATCAACCAATCACCCAACCAGCTAACCAATCAGCCTCAGCCAATCAATCAAAATTCCCTAAATTTAATATTTTCCCCTTGTTTTAATTAAATGTTTCTCTGAACCAAAGAACAAGGCAGGCAACAAACCGAGGGAAAGAGAGAGATAAATGAAAAACCTAATGCTACTTAAATCCATGCCCATGGAGGGACCTTCCAATCTAAAGCTCTAGCTCCCATCTGCTTCTATGGCCACAATCTCACTTCCTCTAGTTCCTACTACATATATTCGCTCAAGTGTGTCCACCTCTGTTACCTCAAACTGAACTTTTACAAATCCTCCAAACCAGGGCCCTATTTGATCATTATAGTTATATTATAACCATGGTTCATTCTCTAAATCCCAGAGTTACCTTTGACTCCTCCCTTCATCTCCTCATCAATATATCCAGTCTTTAGTGCCTACCAATTTAGTTTGGCTATTTTTTTTTCTTTTTAATTCATCACTTCCTTTAAATCCTTCTATCTCTAGCTTAGTTCAGATTCTCATCATCCCACCCCTGGATTACCGTAATAGATTTCTAAATATTTTATACTTTTTAAATGTCCTACCATTATATGTACTGAGAGCCTTACAGTTGCATTTCCAAGTCACAGGTGTGTCCAACCTGAAGCTCTTTTATAAATTAAACATTGAATGTCCAGGTAAGGGCGCCTGGGTGGCTCAGTAGTTAAGCACCTGCCTTTGGCTTAGGTCATGATCCTAGGGTCCTGGGACTGAGTCGCGCAACGGGCTCCCTGCTTAGCAGGGAGTCTGCTTCTCCCTCTCTCTGCCCTCCCCCTGTTTGTTCTCTCTCTTTCTCTCTCTCTTTCTCTCTGTCAAATAAATAAATAAAATCTTAAAAAAAAAGAATGTCCATGTAATTAGGTTACTGTTTTTAAAAAATGGTGATTATTTTAATAACCATTATGCTCTTCCAAAAAGAAGTTATATTTGTCAGGGTGAAAGTAAATAGATCTTAAAAAATAATTTGTGTGAATTGGATACATATTGGAGCCTATTATTTAACGAGTTTTTGTCATGAGCAGGGCCATAAGAACAGGTGATAGATGATGTCTGCAGTGAGGAAGCAATTAAACTTGTTTTTGTTAGTCTTAAAACCAAAATGAAATAAATAGACAAAAGGAAAGAAAAAACCCAAGTTGGAATGCCATCTCTTTGGTATTCATGAGTCCAACCTCTGTTAATAGGATAGGGAATTCATTATCCATATCAAGAGGAAATGGACAAACATTTTATGCCTGATAAGATTTTTTTCTTTATGCACTGAAGTCTTTAAAAGATATCCAGATGAAAGATATTTTTCAACATGGGAAGTTTGGAGAAGGGATTTATCCATATGTTAAAATCTACCAAAGCTATTTCCTGAGTCTGTACTAACAGAAGCTAACCCCAATTAGCCTTTTTCAATCAAGGGATTATCTTTCACGTACAAAGTAATGCACATCTTGATTTTAAGCTATGGTGAATTATTTGTTTTGTGGGAACATAAAAGTCATTTTGATATTCACAACAGAAAACTAATTCTAATTAAGTAAATCCTATAATATTATAATCTTATCTAGGAAAAAGCTATGAGATAAGGATAGCTGTTTATGAACTAACAACTGTGATAACAATTAAGGTCACTTAAACTTATCACTCCCTAATGTAACGTCATTATTTTTACATCATTGTAAGGACATATCTCATCACTAATGATAATTCTATACCCACAATGTATCTATCTTCATAATGGATGTTACAGAGTTTATACTATCAGCTGCCACCTTGAACTCATTTGCTAGCAATCTAGTGGAGATACAAAGTGGACAAGGAGAAATTAAGAGCAGGAAGAAATAAATATAGGTAGCAAGATAATACAAATAAAGACAAGACAATGAAGAGACAATATGAAGACCAGTACAAGATGATTTTCCTGCTTCATACAAGTGTTATTTCTATCTGATTACTATCAAGGGTCTTTATTAATCAACAGAATGGTTACCCCAAAACCTCTGCTTATTCCCATCTCTGGGTCCCAGTAAATGATTTAATTGCCAAAGACAAAGCATGTCAGTCATGATATAAGGTAGCTGTTAAAGAGCTGAAACAGAGGTTGGTGGAATCAAGAATTCATTTCCAACTACACTGGAGCTGGAACTTCAATATTTGGCACCCCAGACAACTTCACCATATTGGTACTGGATGATTAACAGTTACACAGAAGTAAGAGTTAGCTGAATACCATACGATGGGTGGACGTAGGTGAACAGAAGAAAGCTGCCTCACCACTGTACCTGAAACAATGCAGAATGGAAGAGTCTGTTCTGATACAGTTGTAAGAAAAACCAAAGGTGAGTTATAGGAGAGAAGGACACTTGAATTCATGGGAGGACACTAACTCAAATACTGGCAACCAAAAGGGAAATGATATAGAGGGGAGCCAAAGTGCTAACTGACTGTGGCAGTTGGGATGGGAGGAAGGGAAGTAGAAGTAAGAGTTGGATATTGTATGAGTAAGAGGTTTCTGTGGTCAGACATGAGATCAACATAGTCTAGACAAGAAAATTCACAGAATGTCATATAGAGAGGAGGTACTCTGTCTTTGCTCTAATTAAAGTGTTTTGGTATGGACATGGGAATCCCTGGTGGAAAAAGAGATGGATGGTTCGATTTAATCAAACAGCACCACGACTGGGAAACATCTTCTGTTTCCTTACCTTTGCCTTTGACATTCTCGGAAGAGTTTTAGGAAGAATATGTTCCTCTCTCATCTTACACACAGACAGAAAATGGCAAAATAACTAGGGTTGAACTAGCCCAGAGGGTTCTGGAGAAAACTCTCAGTGGCATGGATTAACTTGGCATCTTTTGCTCCAGAAGCTAGTGGAAAAACATTAACTAGCCTGGACCTCCAGTGTTTTCATTGTTTTATCCTGCCCTATAAAGGTTCTCTGCAGCTTCCAATATCCTAAACATAACAAGAGTTCTAAATTCACCTTCGGGTCTATCCCAAAATCTCATACAAATTTTCCTTCCCCCAAATAAAATCCCCAGGTCTCCCAAACTGACATATGGATCTAAGGTCTACTGTATCAGCTCATCTAAGAAAAACATATAACCTGGGAACATGCAATCAAATGTGTTTATGGAGTGAGGGTACAGTGATACCCAGGGAAGAATCACAAGTAACTGCTGTTGCTCTCCCCACCTCACCTGGGATCTTCAGTGTCTCCTCCCACAGATGCGGCTTGGGCCAGGACCTCTGAGATGGGCCACTGAAAGCCAGAGAGGATCCCAAAAGCTGAAGCAGAAACTACTTTCCTGTTTACAGTTCCTTGATGTCAGTACATCGGTAATATTTGGCAGTGCCTAATCCCAACTAAATTTAACAACTTTTCTAACAACCAATTACTTAACATCATGCTAAATAGATGGCCTCTAAATCCATTCATCCATTGATGGGAATTTAGGTTGTTTCCATAACTCTGCTATTGTGAATAATACTCCAATGAACATGGGCGTGCAGATATCCCCTTGAGATTCAAATTTCAATTCCTTTGGATAGCTACCAGAAGCGGGATTGCTGGATGAAATAGTAACTGGAAGTCCTTCAAAAAATTAAAAATAGAGTTACTATTTCATCCAGCAATCCCGCTTCTGGGCTGCTCCAATTTACCCTCCCACCAACAGTGCACGACTCCACATCCTCACCAACACTTGTTGTCCTTTATGTTTTTCATAATAGCCACCCTAACAGGTGGGAAGTGATATCTCATCATGGTTCTGATTTGGGTTTCTCTAGTGATGTGTAATGATGAGCACTTTTTCATACCATTAATATTATTCATTCTTTTTTTTTAAAAGATTTTTTATTTTTTATTTGACAGAGAGAGAGAGAGAGAGCACAAGTAGGCAGAGTGGCAGGCAGAGGGAGAGGGAGAAGCAGGCTCTCTGCTCAGCAGGGAACCCGATGTGGGGCTCAATCCCAGGACCCTGGGATCATGACCTGAGCTGAAGGGAGACGCTTAATGACTGAGCCACCCAGGTGCCCCAATATTATTCATTCTTAAAAAAGAAAATCCTGTCATTTGTGAGAACATGGATGGATTGGGACGGCATTACGTGAAGTGAAATAAGCCAGACACAGAAAAATAAATACTGCATGATGTCACCTACCTGTGGATTCTAAAAGAGCCAAACACATAGAAGCAGAGAGCAGAATGGTAGTTGCCATGGCTGGGGGAGGGGAGAATGGTGAGGTGTTGGTCAAAGGCCACGAAGTTTCAGTTAGGCAAAATAAATAAGTTCTAGAGATCTAATGTAATAAGAAGATACTCTGGCAGAGCCACTGCTAGCCTATTTTTGGCCTCTGTAGAAAGTGGAAAGATACTCCCTCTGGATGGATGAAGCCCTATGGCCCCACAGCTTGGTAATCCATGGGTGTTTTCTCTTGGAAGACACAGTTCTGCACCAAAGCACAAGGCTTAGCAAGCACATCAGATTTCAGTCCCACTTGCCAGGAGGCTTTTTGTAGAGCTCAAACGCACGGTCATTCACAGCGGCTCTGTTCCCCAGTTTCCAGCCACTTGTCCTATGTCTTTGGATGACTGTTACTGACCCACCCTTATCGCTCTGGCTTTCTGGTTCCCAGATCCTGGAGTGCCTTAACAGTCTCACTTGGCCTGCTGGCCACTGACCCGCAAGCCATGACCTCAACATACCAAGAACTCATGAGTTACAGCTCCTTGTTCTGATCCCCTGTCACCCAGCCCTGACTTATGACAAGAGAAAAAATGCAGAGGCCAAAACATCCAATTATACAGGCTTATATTTATCCCAAGGAATAATGTCAGGAGAGAAGAAGCAGTTTATACCATCTTTTAACCAATCTAAGTACTAAGATCCCAGATTTCTCTCAAAGGTGAAAAGTCTATACTTCACATCATGTAAGTAAAACACTTGCTTTTCTGATTATCACACCTTCAGGAGGCTATTAACTTTGCTGGCAGCTCTTGAGCTACATGGAAATGTTGGAAGCAGGAAGGCAGCCAATTCCACCCATTGAGAGCACTAAAAACAGAGGACTGAGGGTCATCAACTTTATTTCTCTTCTGAGAACACTACCAAGAATTTAATGCATAACCTAAGAGCTAAAGTGCACAACTCATGGAACGTGTGAAAAGCCACATAAAATTTTTTTCTTCTGAGAGTCAAGAGGGGTTTAGACAGGAAAGGCCTGGCTATGGAAGGAGACTTCTTGCTTTTCTCACTCGGCAGTCACTATGGATAGGACCAGGCTTACAGGGAGACAGATACTCCTCCAGAAGATATTATGTCCTTCTAGGAGCTATATTATTATTTCCACATGACAGAGACAGACTAAGAGAGAAAGAGAGAGGCAGACAGGCAGAGGGAAGCAGGTAGGCAGAGACACTAAAACTAAATGGGAATGACATTGTAAAGTTTGGTAAGGACTCAGTCAAATGGTAAGGTTTCTGCAGTTATCTACAAAGACTCAAATACAACCCTGTTAGAGAGCACTAAGACACTATTAAGACACACACTCCAAAATCCATGTCTAATGACCTGAAATAAGATCCCAGCCTCCTCCAAATAGGTAGCACAACACAAGAGTCTATGCCAGCTAAAAATGTGAGCTTTCCAACACTGATTTAGCTGGCATGCTTAGCATGAACTTCTCTAAGATCTGACCAACTAGTTACCACCAATTCAATTCTTTTTGCAATTCAATCACCTTTTTGTTAACGCACTCCTCAATTCTCTTATGTTCCCTGGACTTCACTCCAGTCCTTCCCGTGGCATATGTGGCAATAGTTTTCCCATGCTGCTGATCACTGTGCTTCTGGTTTGCTCTCCCTATGTCTTTTATGTACTGCGGCTATACCCCTGTTTTGGGTCTTCCTAGGCACAAAGGGGGTAGCACACAGACATTTTTTAAAGGGTTTTCTTACTAGTTAAGCAAGACTCTCATTTCACCTCATTGCAGATCTAGGGCAATGTGTCTACCAAACTGTAGAAGACCATCTTTGATTCACACTGTGAGACCCTATGATAAGGGGGACCAAGGCCCTTTTGGTATTTGAGCCATCAAGCACGCTGGATATTTAAGCCTTACAGAAAATAGTATGATCTTTGAGTTCCATTCTCTCTCTGAATCAAAAGGTAGGTAGTAGCAATTGAAAGGAGAATTCCATCAAAGTCTTTATTTGCCTGAGAAGTAATTAACAACTGATCTAACTGGGCCATCCTTCATTTGTATCTAAAAAGTCTTCCTTGGCCACCCTGCCTAAGCTAGAATTAAAAATGTTCTTACATCTTAAAAACAACAGTGTTCAGTTTAGACACTTCAAGGTTTATATTAGTGGGATTACATGCATGACACTGGTTTATAAATTGCAGCATAGCACACAAATGTGCTGATTAGGATGGTGAGTCTCATCTCATTGTGCTACGTTGGTAATTAACATCACCATGAGGCAGGCGGCGTATCTCAATGGCCAATGACTCTGCATCAGGTTGGTGGTCTTCCCTTCAGTACCACCCCTGCCATAATTGTTAGTGTGCTCAATGCCTACATGGATGGCCACACTTAAAGCCTTTCCTCCCAACTCTATGAGAAACTCAACACCAAATACCTTCTTTTCTGCTCCATTTCAGCAATACTTCAAATGACACACTAGACCTTTTGCTGGAATTGTTGCACTTGTGAAGGATTAGGTCCCCATATCCCAAATCTGACCAAGTACCCCTTTACTTCTTTGCTACCTTACCCCCACCTATGTATTCGTTATTCATTTATTCTACAAATATCTACTGCCCTTACAACCCCACTGAGCCTTCTGATTCCTTTACTTCTCATCAATCCCCATTCCTAGGGCCCTCCAGGCCTTCATTCCTTTCCCAACCAGGTCAGACCCATTGCGCATCACATCACCTACACCCTGGACACTCTCTTGCCAACACCCTAGATTCCCTTGCTTCAGCCAAGGGGGATAGAATAAAAAGAGAACGGAAGAATATAGCGTGCTGGGACAAAGGTGGGAGAAAGAATGTATCAGAGGCAGCTCACTGTGCACAAAAAGTCATGCTCCCCTTGGCACAGAACAGAATTATTGCTGGTAGGCAGCTGCCCCACTAGAACTCTATTTTCCAGCGTGCCCCTGCCCCACCCCAATGTAGCCAGACTAAGCCATATGACTAGTTTTCACTCACCGAATGTGATTGGAAGTGATATCTTTTCTAGGCCAAGACTGTTAAAAAGTAGTTATACCTTCTTTACTCTGCTTTCTCTCTTCAGTCAGCTGGAAATTGATGCCCAAGTTCACCTAAGAAGCTTTGTGAAGACAGCAGAGCCTCCGTGCTGACCAGAAACACCCACGATAAGCTGATATACAAGTGAAGAAACAAATTCTAGCTTCAAGCCACTGAAATTTTGTAGGTATATATGACAGCACCTAGCAATTCGCCAGCAAATTTAAAGGGTGAGAGCAGAGACAAGAAAACAATCATTGAGAGTATATGTTTTATACTAGGTGGTTTTTTTCTCTATGATCACTGCCAATTCCAACCACAGCCATGTAAAGATATATCCATTAGGGAATGTGGGTAACTTCTGATAAGGTCACAACCAATTCTGATCAGGTTTGCTTTGGACTCCTTAGGAATTACGCAGGACCAATACATTTACGATACTTTGTACCTTCGAATTCATTTCATATTTCAAATATTTTAAAGAAAAATTATGAACAGGGAGCACAAAAGCTTATTCAATAATTTTAAATATACTTTAAAATGTGCTCTTTTAGTAAGTATACTTGTTACTTCAAAATATAATTTTCAGGGTGCCTGGGTGGCTCAGTTGGTTAAGCGACTGCCTTCGGCTCAGGTCATGATCCTGGAGTTCCAGGATCGAGTCCCGCATCGGGCTCCCTGCTCAGCAGGGAGTCTGCTTCTCCCTCTAACCCTCTCTCTCCTCTCATGTGTGCTCTCTCTCTCTCATTCTCTCTCTCAAATAAATAAATAAATAAATAAACTTAAAAAATATATAATTTTCAAATGTGTTTTTTTCCACATCATGACCAATCACCTGACAATGGCTCAGTTTCAGTCTTTCACCTAGGACTGCCATTTCTCTGCATACCTCTTGATGCACCTTCATAAGTCCGCTCTGCTTCTGACATGCTGTAAACATGGGCCACACTCTCCCTGATTTTGTAAACTAAATACTATCACTCTGCATAATCCAAGGAGCAAATGCTGCTTACATAATGAATGAAGGAATGAGGGAACAAGAGTAGAAAGTGCACTGAGTCCAACAGAAAAGGCATAGTGCGGAGAGATGAGAAAAAGTGGGGGTAGGGACAATGGAGAAGAGAAATATAGGTTTAAAGGAAGGATGAAAGGAATAAAGAATTGAAAGAAATGAGCAACCACCTAGAAGTAGGAAAGAAAATAAGTAAAAGCACTAATGGGGAACTAAAAGGAAACCGTCAACAAAATAAAAAGGCAATCTCCTGAATGGGAGAAAATATTTGCAAATCATGTATCTGATAAGGAGTTAATATCCAAAATATATAAAGAATTCATGCAATTCAATAACAGCAAAAACAAACTGATTTAAAAATGTGCAGAGGATCCGAGTAGACATTTTCCCAAGGAAGACATTTAGATGGTCAATGAGTACATGAAAAGATGCTCAACATCAATAATGATCTGGAAAATGTAAATCAAAGCTGCAATGAGATACCACTTCACACGTGGCAGAATGGCTAGTGTCAAAAAGACAAGAAACAATAAGTGTTGGCAAGGATATGGAGTAAAGGGAACCCTCATGCACTGTTGGTAGGAATGTAAATTGGTGTAGCTACCATGGAAAATAGTATAAAGGTTCCTCAAAAAATTAAAAATAGAATGACCATCTGATCCAGCAATTCCACTTCTAGGTATTTATCTAAAGAAAACACTAATTTGAAAAGATATATACACCTCCATTTCATTGCAGCATTATTTACAATAACCAAGACACGTAAATAGCCTAAGTGTCCATCAATGAATGAATGGATAAAGAAAATGTCACACACACACACACACACACACACACACACACACACACACACACACACAGAGGACTATCATTCAGCCATAAAAAAGAAAACTCTGCCATTTACAACAATATGGATGGACCTTGAGGACACTATGCCAAGTGAAATAAGTCAGGGAAAGAAAAATACTGTATGATACACATGGAACCTAAAAAGCAAGCAAAGGAACAAAAATCAAGCTTATAAATACAGAGAACAGACTGGTGGTTGCTGGAGAAGAGGAGGTTGGGGGGAGCGGGCAAAATGGGTGAAGGGAGTCCTAAGACACAAATTTTCAGTTATAAAAGAGTCATGGGGCTGTAAGGTACAGCATGGTGACCACAGTTAATAATACCATATTGTACATTTGAAAGTTGCTAAGAGAATGAATATTAAAAGTCCTCACCACAAGAAAAAAAAAATGTTGTAACTATGTATGCTGATGAACACTAACTAGACTTTTTGTGGGGATTATTTTACAATATATACAAATATTAAACCATTATATGTTGTACAGCTGAAACTGATATGTGATGTGTCAACTACAACTCAATTCAAAATATTTAAAAAGAAAAAAGAAATGAGCAACCACCAGAGGCAGAGAGAGAAAATAAGTAAAAGCATCAAAGAAGGACTAAAAAGAGGAATTTAAGAAAGAAGAGATAAAAGTAAAAAGAAGTGGGACAGGGCAGAAATGAGAGAACAGAGAAGAAAAGAGAAAGAAAAGTCAGGAGCACCCATAGAAGTCATCATGCCTCTCACAAGCCTGGGTGACCCATCTAGCAGCTGCTGGCCATCCTCCTGACCCTCTCCTGTCCTCCTTCACAGCCCTGGCACTTTCTCTTCCCCAGGGATGGGTCCCCTGTGGAAACTCCAGGGGAATATCAACATATCCATCTATGAGACAGTCCTTTTTCCTACAAAAGAAAGAGTATTAGTGCTTCCATTATACATAAGGTAACTCAAGATTTGAATTTTTTTAAATTACTGGGACCATTTAGAACATTTTTAGCTTCAAGCATGTATTCTGTTTTTTAAAAAAGTGATTTCAGCTCAACAAATCAGGGCAGCCCTTCAAGATTATAATTCACTTCACCTTTTTTGCCCTAGCATTAAAATTAGTATCTCATTTAATAGTAAAATCACTAAGTCTTGCCAGCATAATACTGCCTTTTCTAGTACAGACCCATATTATCATCCTGAAACTAGGACTGCTTTAGAAACTCCTATTATGTCCATAGGAAATGACATAGTTCAGAATATACCTGCACTCAATCACTTATCTGTATGTTAGCAATATAACAGAAAAACTGATGGCTTAGCCAAAGGGGTCTTTAGTTCTGAGCCCAAAATAGGAGTATCCAGAGACAAGAGAGACTCTGGGACAGGCTTCTGAGACTACTATGTAAAATGAGCTTTAGGGGCCTCTGGGTGGCTCAGTTGTTAAGTGTCTGCCTTCGGCTCAGGTCATGATCCCAGGGTCCTGGGATCGAGCCCCGCATCGGGCTCCCTGCTCAGCGGGAAGCCTGCTTCTCCCTCTCCCACTCCCCCTGCTTGTTCCATCTCTCGCTGTGTCTCTCTCTGTCAAAGAAATAAATAAAATCTTTAAAAATAAATAAATAAATAAATAAATAAATAAATAAATAAATAAATAAAATGAGCTTTGAAGGGAGGCCAGAAAGATCTCTCTGTATCCTTCCAAAGGGCATCCTCTCCAAGTGTATGGGCAGAGGACAAAAAGATGCTGCACAGGGAGAAAAGAAAGAAATTAACGTTTCCCCTTTCTGCTCCCAAAAGCTGTGTTTGCAGCTGACTCCATGTGAGCATGGAGTATAAAGATGCCAGTACTCAGCTAGAGATGAGCCAGGCCCCCAGACACTCCTATAAGGATGCAGAGCCCTCAAGTGGGGCCCATAAAGTTGGAACCTAGGTATGTGAGCATCCAGGCTAAGACTCTTCACTTTCCCTCATGTTCATCTGTAGTTCTCATGGATAACCTCTTTGAGGGCTATTTTCACAAAGAAATAAAAGTTCTTAACACTTTCACACTGCATGAGAACAATTAGAGAAAAATAAAATGCACTGAAATATGGGTAATGAGTGGTTATTCACCAAGTCTTGAAATGTGTCCTATTCAAATTTGTGCACTAGCTGAAAAACAAGTTATTACATGGTCTTGCTCTCTGAGGAGGCTTACTGGTCACTGAAACTACAAATAAATCTTACATACCAAAGATCTAATGAACATAAGTATCTGCACGTAAACACACACACACTTAAGCAACCACAGTGGTGGAGGGATATCCTCTTAAAGCTTTCCAAACTTCTATAATACCACGACCTAGCAGAGATTATACTTTTTACTGTGCAAACAAGAACTCACAGAAATACACTGAATCGAAACAAAAATCATGAAATGATATGTATCTGTGTCATGTGTTGAAACATTAACTAAAGATATCCCAAGGCTGGATATCCCAAGGCTGAGGGTCATTAAGATTAGAAATGTGTACGAGTGAGAAGTAAATTGGTTAAGTGATTCCGCACCACCAAATTAATTAGCAGACTAGTAAAATGGAGTAAAACAACACTCATTGATTCTCCTTCTTTCATTCTTTGAAGACGAAGCTATGGTTGAGGTCTGAATATAAGGGAATAAATTGTAAAATTAAAATTTTTATTACAATAACCACTTCCAGACCTCTCAGTGTATTAAGTATAAGTGTGTGTACAAGGATTAAAATGTTCCTGCTACAAAGCTTTCTTTACCCTTTCATGTATTCCAAAAGAAATTAGCAAACATATTCTTCATTTCCACCACAATCTACGAAACCATAGTTTTACCGAGTGTTTTATCATCTTCCTATCTTTTGAACAATTCAATATTTTATTATTCACAGAACTTCTAAATTCTACAAGATTTTTTTTACCTACAGTAGACTCTTCACTGCAATGAAGATTTTGCAAAAAAAAAAAAAGTTTTAAAAAAGTATGCATTCATAAATAACTGAATTTTTAGTTTTTCCCAAACAAATGGCATTTCAAAACACTTAAATTATCAGGCAGTGTGTATTAAATGCTTGGCACTACACACTCACTCATTAGTCTAAATGAAAAAATTAAAAATAGGTTTAAAAGCATGCTATTCTTTAACAAAAATGTTAACTTTTAAAAAATAGTTTAATGGATGTGTTTCCAAATACTTGTGAAGAAGAGCACAATGGTAACTCCTGCATTAACAAAAAGAAAGAAAATTGGCAGTCAAGCTTTTATTTTCTTCTTTGTGAATCTCCAGCTACCCATTTCACACACTCACGTCGTAACTTCTAAGCAGAAAAACACAGAGGAGGCTGTGGTCCAATTTCATGAGGATATGTTAAGGTTGAGAAAGCCCATGCAATTATTAGGATCAAGAGAAAAGCAAATTAATGAAGCCTCAAATCCAATGTGTTAATAGCAGAGTAGAAACCAGCAGTTGGTGTTTTTAATATTTAGCACCAAAGAGACACTAATTCTTTAATGAAATGACTGTCCACAACAGTCAACAAAACAAAGAGGCAACCCACAGAATGGGAGAAGATATTTGCAAATGACACTACAGATAAAGGGCTGGTATCCAAGATCTATAAAACATTTTTCAAACTTAACACCCAAAAAACAAATAATCAAGTCAAAAAATGGGCAGAAGATATGAAAAGACACTTCTCTGAAGAAGACATACAAATGGCTAACAGACACATGAAAAAATGTTCATCATCATTAGCCATCAGGGAAATTCAAATCAAAACCACATTGAGATACCACCTTACACCAGTTAGAATGGCAAAAATGGACAGGGAAAGAAACAACAAATGTTGGAGAGGTTGTGGAGAAAGGGGAACACCCTCTTACACCAATGCAAGTTGGTACAGCCACTTTGGAAAACAGTGTGGAGGCACCTCAAAAATTTAAAACTAGAGCTACCCTATGACCCAGCAATTGCACTACTGGGTATTTATCCCAAAGACACAGATGTAGTGAAAAGAAGGGCCATATGCACCCCAACGTTCATAGCAGCAATGTCTGCAATAGCCAAACTGTGGAAAGAGCCGAGATGCCCTTCAACAGACGAATGGATAAAGAAGATGTGGTCCATATATACAATGGAATATTACTCAGCCATCAGAAAGGATGAATACCCAACTTTTATATCAACATGGATGGGACTGGAGGAGGTTATGCTAAGTGAAATAAGTCAAGCAGAGAAAGTCAATTATCATATGGTTTCACTTATTTGTGGAACATAAGGAATAGTATGGAGGACATTAGGAGAAGGAAGGGAAAGATGAAGGGGGGGAATTGGAGGGGGAGATGAACCATGAGAGACTATGGACTCCGAGAAACAAACAGGGTTCTAGAGGGGAGGGAGGAGGGACTGGTTAGCCTGGTGATGGGTATTAAGGAGGGCATGTGCTGCACGGAGCACTGGGTGTTATACGAAAACAATGGATCGTGTATCACCACATCAAAAACTAATGATGTATTGTATGGTGACTAACATAACATAATAAAATTAAAAAAAAAAAAAGAAATGACTGTCCACCTTAAGCACTATAATGCTAGGTCAGAGTCACACAGTCTTTACTCCAGCCATGCTCTATTCTGGCTCAACAATGTGATCCTTCCATGATGTGTATATTTATTTATTTATTTTACAAGAACTTCTTCTGTAAACTTTCTTGACCAACACTGACTTGGCATCAACTCATCAGTTAATTAACTATTAACAGATTCTCCTAGATATGACTGCTACACAGATATTTTATCTTCCTGTTAATTAGTAATTATGCACTGGCAAGAAAAACAGTGTTTCTTTCCAATTATCCCAGAACTCAGTGATTATTTAAACTTGGCTAATTAGCATTAGAGGGCTGTACATCTTCTGGGCAAATTGTGTTTGATAATCCCTATTAAAATATACATGGTGGTTGTTGACTTGTAACAAGAAAAAAAAAGTGGCAGTTCAAAGGGTATTAGATACAGCACGAGGCAAATGGGGGCCCATTAAAATTTCCCCAACTTCTCTAATGAGAATGCCAAGGGTCATTTCTGCCTAGTTTACCATCTGTTTGGTTTCTGGCATGTGTCTCTGGTGTGAAGGGAGTGTCCTAAAGCCCATTTGGCTTATCACAGCATAATCTGGGAGTCTGAAGCAATTTCAGTCGCTTATAAAGTAGTATGTTAACATCAGAAGCTCACACATGTGGGATGAAAAACTTTTAAGGGTAAAAATGATGCCACATTAATGAAAAGTGTCCTAACTTTTTAAAAACAATCAGGCAATGGTTAATGAGAAACTTTTAGAAATACTGTATATGAACTCTAATATCTGCTCTATACGCAGCCAAAGATTATGAAGGTTGAAAATAGCTACTTAAAAAAATCAAGAAAAATAGCTACTTTTTAGGCTCCATCACCTGGCACACATTAAAAAATTAGATTTGCATTAGGACAGGCAATGGCTTCCTTAGCCAGGACACAGAAAACAATAACCATAAAAGAAAAAATTCAAATTCATCAAAATTTAAAACTTCTACACATCATAAGATGTCCTAAGTTGGACAATAGATCACAAAACATATATCTAATAATGGACTAGTACCCAGTATATATTAAAACTTCTATATAACTCAATAATAAGAAGACAATTCAACTTTTTAAAGTGGGTGTAGTTTTGAACAGATATTTGACAAAAGTAGCCAATAAGCACATGAAAAAGTGTTCAACAGGGGATGGCTCAGTCGGGTGAGCGTCCAGCTCTTGAATTCGGCTCAGATTCTAATCTCATGGGTCGTGGGATTGAGCCTTGCTTTGGACTCTGCACTCAGTGGGGAGTCTGCTTAAAGATTCTCTCCCTCTGCCCCTCCCCCCACTTGTATGCACGCTCTCTTTCAAATAAATAAATAAATAAATCTTTTAAAAAAAAGTGCTCAACATCATTAGTCAGCTGGAGAATGCTAATTAAAACCACAGTGAGATACCACCGTATTCCCACCAAAATGGCTAAAATTAAAAACACTGACAACACCAAGTGTAGATGAAGATGCAGAACAACTACAACTCTTATAATCTTATAATGTTCCACAACTTTTATACTCAGAGTATAAAAAGTACAACCATTTTGGGAAAAGGTCTAGCAGCTTCTTATAAAACAAGACCCAGCAATTTCACTGCTAAGTATTTACCCAGTAAAAATGAAAACAGGAGCACCTGGGTGGCTCAGTCTGTTAAGCATCCGACTCTTGATCTCAGCTCAGGTCTTGATCTCAGGGTCATGAGTTCAAGCCCGGCAAAACAAACAAAACAAAAACATATATTCACAAAAAGACTTAGATGACTATGTATATATAGCAGCTATATGCATAATAACCAAAACCAAGAAACAACCCAGGTGTCCAAAGGAATACTATCCAGCAATAAAAAGGAACAAAGTACTGATACACACAACATGCAAAAATCTGAAAAATATTATGCTGAGTGAAAGAAGTTTATACAAAAGGGTACATATTCCATGACTGCCTTTATACAAAGTTCCAGAATAGGCAAAACTAATCTATGGTGGAATAAAATAAAAATTGGCTGCTTTTGAAGAAAGTGAGAGCTGATGGAGGAGAGGCATGAGGGAACTTTCTGGGGTGAAGGTAATGTTCTATATTTTCATTATGGCTTGAGTTACACAGGTTTATACATTTATCAAATTTAACCTTATATATCCCTAAGAATTGTGCATTTCATTGCATACAAACTCTGCCTAGCTAGTGGGGGCTCACTGTAAAATTCTTTCAACTTTGATGGCTGCTTGAAATTCTTCATAATAAAATGTTTAAAAAAAATAGATGGAGATAGTTCAGTCAAATCCCTACTATATCACATTTAAAAATAACATCAGTTCATTAGATGAGTACCTACACATAATATAAAATCATGTAAATATCACTGTGATAGCATTTCTTTTGCCAACTCATTTGGTCCCATCAGGCTTGCACATGGGGGAGCAGGTACCACTGCTTTTGTGTTTGATTTTATGCTTCCACATGTGTGCTTATCTGGTATGTTCTTTTTTTAAAAAATTTTTATTGTTATGTTAATCACCATACATCCTTAGTTTTTGATGTAGTGTTCCATGATTCACTGTTTGTGCATAACACCCAGTGCTCCACGCAGAATGTGCCCTCTCTAATACCCATCACCAGGCTAACCCATCCCCCCAACCCCCTCCCCTCTAGAATCCTCAGTTTGCTTTTCAGAGTCCATCGTCTCTCATGGTTCGTCTCCCCCTCCGATTTATTCCCCTTCATTCTTCCCCTCCTGCTATCTTCTTCTTCTTCTTCTTTTTTTTCTTAACATATATTGCATTATTTGTTTCAGAAGTATTGATCTGTGATTCAACAGTCTTGCACAATTCACAGCGCTCACCATAGCACATACCCTCCCAAATGTCTGTCACCCAGCCACCCCATCCCTCCCACCCCCCACCACTATCTGGTATGTTCTTATATGTGCATTTATCTAGGGTGTGCCCCGAAATCTGTTTATTTCATTTGAACCTCTTATTAACCTAATATAATTTCATGAATTGCTATATAAACTGATAAAAAATGAGCACTTCTAAGAGATTTATTGTTTATATACACACTAACTTGAATGTTTTGGATGGACTTGATAAAAAGAACCTAAAGAGGGTGGCTCAGTCACCCTCAGTCATTTGGCTCAGGTCATGATCCCTGGGATCAAGCCCCGCATCGGTCTCCCTGCTCAGTGGGGAGCCTGCTTCTCCCTCTCCGTCTGCCCCTCCCCCCACCCATGCTGTCTCTCTCTCTCTCAAATAAATAAATATAATTAAAATAAATACAATTAAAAAAAAAGAACCTAAGAGGCGTTGTTTTCAAACTATGGTTGAAAAGGTACCTGTAAAAGAGTGCAAAAAAAAAAAAAAACATAGAATATCTAGAATGCTGCACTCAGAATTCTTCACAAGTCTATTTATATTCTTGCTCCATTTTAAAGAAACTAAAACTGGAAATATGGTTTATGTGGGGGGAAAAAGTAGTGGAATTCCAATCAGTGGACCCATATTAAACAATAGTCCTTCACTGATACCTGAAAACTTGTAAATTTATTGCCTGACCATCCTATTTAATATCAAAACCTACACAAGTACTCCTAGTACCCTCTCCCTAGCCTGGACCCTACCCATAGGATGGACTGCCTTTTAAAACACTATATTGTTTAGGGGCGCCTGGGTGGCTCAGTCGTTAAGCATCTGCCTTTGGCTCAGGTCATGATCCCAGGGTCCTGGGATCGAGCATCACATAGAGCACTGCATTGAGCCCCGCATCGAGCCCCACATCGAGCCCCACATCGGGCTCCCTGCTCAGCGGGAAGCCTGCTTCTCCCTCTCCCACTCCCCCTTCTTGTGTTCCCTCTCTCACTATGTCTCTCTCTGTTAAATAAATAAATAAAATCTTAGGGTGCCTGGGTGGCTCAATCATTAGGCGTCTACCTCCAGCTCAGGTCGTGATCCCAGGGTCCTGGGATCGAGACCCACATAGGGCTCCCTGCTCAGCGGGAAGCCTGCTTCTCCCTCTCCCACTCCCCCTGCTTGTGTTCCTTCTCTTGCTGTGTCTCTGTCAAATAAACAAAATCTTTTAAAAAATATATAAATATTTAAATAAATAAAATCTTAAAAAAACCAAACACTATATTGTCTAATCATTCATAGAACATAAAACAATAAACATGTCTAACCAATTTCTTTCAACTGACTCAATACCAGTACTGATCATGTCAAATAAGGTTTCTATAGTTTCTTCAGTAGGTGAGTGTGGGTGTGTCTTTGGAGAAGCAAAGTAAGTATCCAAACTATGTGCGAGTGTATGTATGTGTGTGTGTGTGCACATAGTTATTTCAATTGTACCATAACTAGTTTCTCATGCCATTATCACTCAAAAATATCACTTTAATGGCAGCATTTTATTTTTTAAAAACTTCTTTATTTGAGCATAGTTGACACACAATACTACATTAGTTTCAGGGTACAACATAGTGATTCATCTTCTCTATGGGTTATACTATGATTCACCACAGTGTTGCTACCATCTGTCACCATACACACCATTACAATATTATCGACTATATTCCTATGTTGTGCCTTTTATCCCTGTAACTTATTCATTCCCTAAATGGAAGCCTGTATCTCCTATTCCCTTTCACCCATTTTGCCCTTCTCTCCATCTCCATTCCTTCTGGCAAGTTTGGTCTCTGTACTTACAGGTCTGATTCTGCTCTTTGTTTAATTATCTTTTTTGTTTTTTAGATTACACATCTGAGTGAAAACATACGGTATTTGTCTTTCTCAGTCCAACTTATTTCACTTAGCATAACACCCTCTAGGTCTATCCATGTTGTCACAAATGGCAAAATCTCATCCTTTCTTAAGGTTGCATAATAGTCCTGTGTGTGTTTGTGTGTGTGTTGCATCTTTTTTATCTATTCATGGATACTTGGCTTGCTTCTATATCCTGACTGTTGTAAATAATGCAATGTCAGCATATTATTCCTTCCTATTAATACTCTAGCTTATTTCATCATTACCTTTTATTGACATTTAGATTATGTTCAAGTTTTTCCTAACATAAATAGTGCCCTGGTAAACAGTCACATGCATCAACTTTTGTCTGCATTTCTGGGTTTGTTTACATTTCTAATAGAGTCCCAAAAGTAAAAGAACTGTGTCAAAATATGTGAAAATTTTACTGCTTTGTTTACATATTGCCAAATTGTTTTCTAGATAACTAAACTAATACATACTCACATCAATAAATACCAATTTTCCAGCACTGATACCAGAATTAAGTACACATGATTTTAGGCATCATTGCCAGTTTTAAAAAATGATTCTTTAATTGAAAAAAATTTTAAATCTCGTAATTGTTGGGGTCCCTGGGTGGCTCAGTAGGTTGAGTGTCTGACTCTTGGTTTAGGCTCAGGTCATGATCTTAGGATGCGGTGATGGAGCCCCATGAGATTCTCTCTCTCTGTCCCTCTGCCCCTCCCACTCATGCTCTCTCTCTCTCTCTCTCTCAAATAAATAAATCTTTTTAAAAAAATCCTCATAATTGTTTTCTTTTGGTTGAAAAAAGGCTAACAGCCCCTTCACAACTAGGGCAAAATGTTTGTTCATCATTTTAATTTTTTAAAATTTTATTACACAAGGAGTTCTTCACTGCCAGAAGATTAGAAAACAGAGAAGAAACATTTACATGTTCTAAGATTAAACCATCCTTACAGTCCAGGGATTCAAAAAATCAATGTAGTCAGATGGACTCTTCTTCGTATCACTTCAACTACTGATCTTAAAAAATGGAAGAAAATAGCAAGTGTTGTTAAGGATGTAGATAAATTGGGAGCTCCCACATTGCTGCTGGGACTATAAAATGGCGCAGGTGCTAGAGAAAACAATTTGGCAGTGCCTCAAAAAATTAAACAAAATTACCACCGGATCCAGTAATTCCACTCCTAGATATAAACCCAAGAGAATTTAAAATATACGTTCATACAAGAAACTTGTACACTAATGTTCATAGGAGTATTATTTGTAATAGCCAATATGGAAACATCAGCAGAGGAATGGAAAAATACAACATGGACTATCCAAACAATGGGCAATTATTCAGCCATAAATAAGAACGAAGCACTGCAGGGACGCCTGGGTGGCTCAGTCGGTTAAGCGTCTGCCTTCGGCTCAGGTCATGATCTCGGGGTCCTGGGCTCGAGCCCTGCATCGGGCTCCCTGCTCGGCGGGGAGCCTGCTTCTCTCTCTGCCTGTCACTCCCCCTGCTTGTGCTCTCTCTCTCTCTCTGTCAAATAAATAAAATCTAAAAAAAAAAAAAAAATGAAGTACTGCATTCTTCATTATGCTTCAATATGGATGAAACTTGAAAACATGTCCAGTAAAAGAAGTCAGTCATAAAGGCCACTTACTATATGATTTCATTTGTATAAAATGTCTAGAATAGGTAAATACACAGAGGCAGAAAGTAGATTAGTGGTTGCCAGGTGATGGAGGAGAGGGATGTAGGACCGACCACACTTAATAGGCACAGGGTTCTTTCTGCGGGGATGGAAATGTTTTCAGATTAATTAGTGGTGATGGTTGCAGAACACTAAGCATACTAAGAATCACTGGGCTGTGCACTTTAAAACGGTAGGTTTTATATTATGTGAACTAGATCTCAAAAGAAAAGTATATTAAAGATTCCAAGAAGTACTCTTTAATTTTGTTTAACCAGCCCACTCCAAGCTTTTCTATACTGCAATACACTTCTGCCATGTATTTTGCTATTAACGCATCATAAGACACTAATGACTGCAAGATGCAGTGTGGGGAAAAGGTGCTATTAGCGCAATATTTTAAAATTCACTCTGAGATGGGTCTGATATCATCTCTTTGTTGATGGGGACAAGAAGAAAGAAAGAGAGAAAAGGGAGGGGAAAGTCTAGGGGCTGGAAAGATAAACTTTGTCAACCTCATAATGATTCCGGAGCAGCTCATTTGTCCCATTCTCTAGAAACAGAGAGCCAAACCCCAACGGAGTTCTTCGTTTATTAGTAACAGATTTCTCTCCATTTTTGTTATTAGCATTGGAAATGGTATTGGATTACACAGACTAAAAATCTGGTTACAAAAGAATCTCTCATAATGCAAATAACTAATTATTTCAAAAAAGAAAACCATGAAGGATAAACAAAACATCTTCCCAGAGCATGATCTCTGATAGCTCCATTTATTTCACTTTTAACTTGCTGTTTACTAGAGTTCATGTGGAGAGGCACTATTCTGAAGAAGAACCAGAAATAACATAATTAACTAGATAATAGCAACAACATGGTTCCAATGTCTGAAAACATGGAGAAGGAAAAGCAGGAGGGAAGCTCAGTCTGAGCTTTTACCAAAATACTAACAATTTTGCTATTCTGTTTTCCAAAACGGCAACTCCCACACTAGCAAGTATCTTTCCATTCAGGCATTTCAGAGTCCCCAAAACAGTAATTTAGTTGTGTGCTTGCCTCTGAGAGCATCGTCTATTAGGCGACATGCAAAGCTCAGCATCAGAGGGCTGAATGCAAACCACACAATGGAAGACAAGAGTGGAAACAGAACCGGCATTTGGTGAAGGGCCTCTACTGGACTCCTACAGCTGTTTTCAAATTCGTATGCTGCCTCCAGAACTATTTTCTAGGTGATGCCAAGGATTTACTTTCACTAATTCTAAAAAAAATACTTCAGAGATTATTATCAGAACTATTTCTAGAAAGTAATAACACGATACAATTATTTTAAGTTGTTCTTAGATTTAACTGCCAAGAAAGAAGCAGCCAACTTTAACCAAGAGTATTTATAAATCAATTACTGTGAACATGGAACATAAACTCATTTATCATTATCTAGATACCCAAAAGAAGGACTGGAAAACGTCAAGAGTAAGCCATATTACAAGCAAAATGACTGCCAGATCAGAGTCAGAATTCAAAGTTTATTCCCTTAAACACATACTTTGATCCTTTCTCCTGTTAAAATGGACAGTCTGGCACACTATGGAAAGTGTCACTCTTCTAGATAACAGTATCTATTACCAGCAAAGAGCCACGATTCCTAAGTGGTTTGTAAAAGTATTATTTAAGAAAGAGAGTAAAATATTTCCTGACTCTGTCTTTATCCAGTAAAGGATAAGACCTCATTTACAGAAACTTATTTTCCAGAATTACTTTTTAAAACTTTGACATGAGAAAGTACCCCCACATAAAAACCTATTGCTCTGTCCTTGTTTGTTCAGTGCTGTTTGGGGGCTAAATATCTTCTTTAATAAGGTTACTTTTGCCAGACAGAAGAGTCTCTTCACAATCTGTTCACACTGACAGACAAAATTGTAACAAAATAATCTCAAAACATCATAACTTATACAGCATAGTGGCAACTTCCATTAGAATTCGCTCTAAGAATGTGACTTTCCTGACATTCATATTCATGAACAACCAGTTCCCTGTGATTCTGAGCACATGAACTTGAGCAGGAATAAGGAAGAGAAAGAGCCAGAAGAACTCCCTTGCCTTAGGGAGACATTTTTAAAGGACCTACAAGGGTTTCAGGGCACATGTCTTATCAGGGCTGAATTCCAGAATCTAGAATCTGTGCAGTGTCCAGAGACAACTGACAAGGTAAAGTATGAAGGAGTTATGAAATGGACAAATCTTATGTAGAATGTGGTTTTTTAGCTGAAAGGAAAGAAAATAAGTTACTTACTGACCTTTTAACAAACATCTACTTTTTTCAATTACTTAAAAACTTACAGGAGAAAGGCACTGAAATTGATGCAGGGGGTTACACATATATACCAGGAAACCTTCCTTAATCATCTCACTCAATGTAATCTTAGAATGTGTTCCCAAGAAATTATAGAGTCATCATTTTTGAAAGATCTAAGAGATAAAATAAGAACTTCACTATCATGTATCATTAGGACATTGACCTGCCCTAAGACGGGAGGCTGGAGTGGACAATCTCCTGAACTTCTTCCTATCTCTTGATTCTAAAGAAGTCACTTCATCAGTCTCTCTCATATCTAAAGGCATGGGTGCCTGTCACCTCCAGGAAAAAAAGGAACAAAGTGGTAGGCAGGGTAATAAATTTCCCCAGAATCTCTGATGATAAAATTTATATATTTTTGCATAGTTTTAAATATAATGTATAGATAGGTAGATTTATATGTACATATATAGATTCAGAAATATCCTCAAAGTTAAAGACAGTAATATTCACTCTCTTGTCCATACCAGGACACTTGTGCACATACATGCATTTACTGATGTCAGCTCTAGTAGTGAAGTACCCCACAAATATTCAAAGATTTGTACTGGTTTATTCATTCAATAAATATTTATTGAGCACTTATTATGTGCCGTAAGAGTGAAGAGGACTAGAACATTTCTTGTCCTCAAAGAGGTATAAAGGTTTTAAACACGTAAATTCAATAGATTGTTAGAGATGGCTCGTGGAGGTCAGGGCAGAGACTGAAGTATGGAGGAGGGAATAGAGAGTTCCATGGAGGTGGGCGCCAGGGAGGAGCAGGGAGGAGGGTCATAAAGGCTCAACAGAGGAGGTGAGTCAGGCAAAGGCCCTGAGAGGTGGTGGGATGTCTGCCCAGCAGAGAGAACCAGAAGAAAACCCAAGCACTATAGACAAAGGCATGAAGTTTAATGCAGCTGGGATTTTGCAACTGTGTGTTGTTTATGACTGGTGCACAGGTGTATGTGTACGTGTGGTGGGAATGTATGTGCCTATAAAGGTATGGAAGGAAGAGTTGGGAGCCCTATAGGCTGGGCTATAGCAGAGAGGGCCTTCTTTTAGTCAAGGTTCTCCTGGTTGTAATAGAAACCAACTCAAAGGGCTTGGGCTGTAAGGGGAACTTAAGGAGAGACTATAGAGCCGAGTTTTAATTATGACTTTGCAACTCCCCATGTGTGATCTTCGGCAAGCTACTTACCCTCCCTGTGCCTCAGGTTCTTTATCTATAAAATGAGGATAATTAGTAGGATTTTGTTAGGATCAAAAGAGTTAATACCTGCAACACACCTGCCGCATAGCAAGTGCTTGATAAATGTTAGCTATTTTTATTATTGTTTCTTAGAACCCAAGAATATCCCAGCCTGATGGGAAGAAAGCCCAAAATAAGAGCCTGGAAAGCTTTGGCACCTCAGGCAACATTCTGTCTGTCTCCCCTTCTCTTCTCCCTGCACAGCATTCCTCTGAGCCCTTGTGGATGATGGCTGCCCAGAGCTCCCAAATGTTTACACGTGCCTTGATTAGCACATGAAGAGTTGGACTGGGGCTGGTGAGTCTTGATTCCAAATTCCTGTACTGGTAAATCTGATTGACTCAGCTTGGTTTGGGTATCTCACTTGTGGTTTACATGGGGCCAAAGAGTTAGGGTAAAATCATGCCACGGTGGCCTATCTCCCTTGAATGGCAGGAAGGAGGGCAGTGGAGTAATTCATCTTGATTTTTAGATTAAATCATTTTCAGGTCTAAGCCACAGAACAGACGCCACAATTTGATCTTCAGAGGTTTTAGAGCAGCTGGTAAGTACTGAAGGGCGTTGGTTTTCCCAATTGCTTTGCATTCTCCTTAAACTTTTTCTTTCCCAATTTGCACAACTCTAACTCCTTTTAAGAATCTGGGAACTGTCAACCTTCCATCTACCAAACAAAATGTGGTATAGCCATACAATGGAATATTATTTAGCTGTAAAAAAGAATGAAATACTGGTATCTGCTACAACATGGATGAACCTTGAAAATATGATGCTACGGTGCCTGAGTGGCTCAGTTGGTTAAGCAACTGCCTTCGGCTCAGGAAGGCATCCTGGAGTCCCTGGATCGAGTCCCACATCAGGCTCCCTGCTCAGCAGGGAGTCTGCTTCTCCCTCTGACCCTCCCCCCTCTCATGTGCTCTCTCTCTCTCATTCTCTCTCTCAAATAAATAAATAAAATCTTAAAAATAAAGAAAAGAAAACATGATGCTAAGTAAAAGAAGCCAGACACAGAAGGCCATGTATTGTATGATTCTATTTACATGAAATGTCTAAAATGGGCAAATGCATAGAGACAGAAAGTAGATCAGTTGTTGTCAGCAGATTGTTAGAGATGGCTCATGGAGGTCAGGGCAGAGACTGAAGTATGGAGGAGGGAATAGAGAGTTCCATGGAGGTGGGCACAAGGATTGGGGCGTGACTGCTAGACGGGGATGGAGTTTCTTTTGGAGGTGATGAAATATTCTGAAATTAGATGGTGTTGGTTGTACAACCTTGTGAATATATTGGAAACCACTGAAATGTATACTTAAAATAGTAAATTTTATGGTATGTGAATTATATTTCAAAAAAAAGTATCTGAGAACTGGATATGATGTCAGAACACCGGTTTTACTCATCACCCTTACACCATCTGATGTGATAGCCACTACTTGCCCTTCCTAAGCCTTGCTTCCTTACCTATACTTTGTGGCAGGGGCTAAGCCAGGCTCTACGAAGGGTCCATTTCAGCTCTAAATTCTATGGTAAGAAACTGCATGTGTTGCTTGCCATCCAAATTAAAGTCAAATTTCCTCTTTCAAACATTCTGCCGCTGAAACTATCTTCTCACTCTATTTGCTGTTTCAGAGATAGAATTCTCACTTCTTTCTGAGTTTTTAAATAATACCTATTTTAAAAGGGGCATCTGGGTGACCCAGTTGGTTAAATGTCCAACTCTTGGTTTCAGCTCAGGTCATGATCTCAGGGTTGTGAGACTGAGCCCTACATCAGGCTCCATGCTCAGTGGGGAGTCTTATTGAGATTCTGTCTCTCCCTCTCCCTTTGCCCCTCCCCCTGCTCCTGCTCTCTCTCTCTCTTTCTCTAAAATAAATAAAATCTTTAAAACAAATAAATAATACCTATTTTAAGCACATATACTAGGCACTTAAAGAGACAACTCATTTAATCCACTCAACAATTTTGTGAACGAGGTGCCTCTCATTTTACAAATGCAGACATAGAGGCTTAGGGAAAGAAAGAATGTGGCCCAAGTTAGGAAGAAGCAGCGGCAGGGGAGTGTGGAACCTGAGCTGCCTCGCTCTGGAGGTCATGTGACGAACCCCTGCACTGAGCTGTCTTTTTCTCCTAACTCCTCCACTTGGCCCAAAGCTCAGGCTGCTCAACATTTGCTTCAGCAATTTGTTGACTAATTCAACAACTTTATATTCATCACGTCCACTATTCTAGTAAATGATTCTTTTTCGTTATTTAGAAATTGGGAAATAATCCCTGAATTCCTTAGTCATATATCAAATACAAACTACATTATACTATTTCTTAATGAAGGTAATGCTGGCATATGCAAATGGAATTGAGACCAAATTAATGAGTTAAGACCAAACTTAGGTTAATACCCAGTAAATAGGAAAAATTAATGGCAATTTCAACTCTTGTCAGCTATGCTCCTGGTACCATTGACTACAGCAATTTGTTTAATTAACCTAAAGTCTTCTTGTTAACTATAGATCATTTACCATATCCAATAAAAGGTCATGCCTTCAAAATCCCTGAATATGTTTAAAATTCCTCAAGCGTGTTACAAAGCATTTCTTTGTAAAGACAGACGAAATAAATTTAACAAGATCATTCTGAGTAATTTAGCCTAATTTAGGCCAGTAAATAAATAGCATTACTATAGAGAACCCTATTTAATGAAGTTCCTAGTGGCTGTCCCCTCTTTATATTTTTTTAAAGCCTAAATATATGTATGTATAACATATGTGTGTGTCTCAAAGGCACAAGGATAGGACACCTAAGATTGAACTGTATTTAATGCCCAGGAATCTACATTCCTAGTGACAACTAGTAAAATTGTAGAAGTTGTAAAAGGTTCTACTTAGTTTCAATGTGAATGATAACCAAAATTTAGCTTAAACAAAGCTTGTATTTTTATTTTTAATGACAATAAAACAAAGTAGTGACAAAAATTTGCATCATGGCAATGAAACATTAACATACAATCAAAATCTACTGGTAAAGTATGCATTTTTATTAACTAGTGACCAACACAAAGTTTACTAATTTTTAAACCTTAAAACACTTAAATAATGTGTTTTATAAATATATCCCTATTCATCTAAAGTTAGAGTGTCAGATTACAGTGGAAAAACAAATCAGATTATTAAGTTAAAAATTCTACCATGTTTTAAAAATAATATTGAAAATATTAAATTCTTAGGTTAGTTGCTTAATGTTCATTAAAAACATGAAAGAAAAAATCTTGGATCTATTCACCGTATTTTCTCCCCAAACTTGGATTTCATCAAATCTTGCCATTTTAGGAATTTTGTAATTTAACAAACGATTGGATCCAGAATGCCTCATTATTATAGGAAAAGGAAAGGAAACATATAGAAAATTACAAAAGTTTACATGAAAAACTGTTAAAATGGCTCATGTATTAGCTGAGCACAATGATCTAGTAATGGCAAAGCACAAACATTTAATTTATGCAAGGTCTAACAATTTGAAGTGTGGCTGCTACTCGTCAGACCTGCAAACCCAGTTCTCCAGTTTTAGAGCTAGAATACCAAAAACTGAGTAAAATGCTTTTAGAGCCAGAATACTAAATATTGAGTAAAATGCATCTCAGCCTCTGGAAAAGGAATAATTTTGTATGAAAGGCTATTCAAATAGCCTTTCATTGAGCAACCACAAAGAGCCTTGAAGATTTACATGATTGAGCTGGAATTCAATGCCAAAGACAAGAGGAAGCATTTTTTTTTTCTTCTGGGATGCACAAAGAGATATCCATAATTAAACATCACTCTTCCCTAGGGCAGCATGTTTTCTTATATTGACAAGCAAAATGAGGTATTTCAAATCACGCATTGTTGGCATATAGTCAGCTTTTGCATTGCTATTGTTTTAATGTATTTCTGGCTATTAGGCATTTGTCTATTTTTGGTCAGTGAGGCATGCATTTTAAAGAATTCTGGTTTTGCATAATAGGCTGTAGTTATGTTAGTGGAAATACACTTATACAACAGTATCTTAAGAATAATTAGTCTTATTTTGGCCGGTCACACACACATTTTATATTTAAAAGGGAGCAGGCTATGACTTTCATGTAATTAGTACAATTAAAATTAACTATAAAAGGAAAAAACTTTCAGAAGTCCTTTTTAGACTCAACTTGATGTTTTACTTTGTCTTATTTAACACAGTTAGTTAAATATATCCCACCCTAATCCTGTGCTATGTTGGGAAAATGCCAAACAAACCAAGTTTGCTTAACATTCCATCAATTAAGTCAGAGCCTAATGATAGATTACGTATTCAATAACTCTTTTGTTCTAGATCAAAGAATGCCACATTTTTTCAGCCTGATCCTACTGTAATACTAAACTACCAAAAAGCAGCAATTCTTTTTACAATTTACCTTCTGTAAGAGTTTCCTCTTTTCTTATCTGCACCCTACTCAGATCTTCATTTTCTTAAATTGTAAAGAATATATTAAACTTAAGTCAAATACCAAAAATTAATGTGCTTTTGTTTTCTAAGGTGACCATTTATCTAAACTATCTCCTACTCTCTATTCAAAAACATCACTTCCAAAGATTAACTCTGTTTAATAATATTGAAGTATATGATTAAATTTTTTAAAGGAATTTACCACTATCATATAAATCCATGTAAACTTATGTGGCTATTACTGGAACTTACAAAAGATCTCACTTATCCATCCATCCATGTAAAAATTATGTCCTATAAAAAGGCCGATTGGTGGTAGGCCTGAGCTGTGGTTACGGAAGTCAAAAGACCATGGGTGGACTTCAAGTTTTGAAGCCTCTTCAGACCATCAACCTCATGATACAGGCTTCATGGAGATGGGGAGACTAACTGCAATTTAAGCTAATCAAAAAACATTCTATTTCAAGTGAAACTGCCTTTCTATAGCTTTCAAAGTCACCAGAGAAAATGTCTAGAAGCCCAGGTGTCTCAAATAACTCCTAACAATTGGGCCACCTGGGTGGCTCAGTCGGTCAAGTCCCCAAGTCGAGGCTCCACACTCAGTGTGGAGTCGGCTTGAGATTCTCTCTCTCTTCCTCTCCCTCTGCCCCTCCCCCTGCTCTCTCTCTCTCTCTCTGAAATAAAATTAATTAAAAAAATAACTTCTAACAATTGCATTCCTAGTTTTTTGTTTGTCTTACCTAGCAAAAATCAGAGGCAATATGACACCTGCATTTTATGTGTCCTTTCCAAATGTGTTTACAACATACTTATAAATGAGATTTAATGATTTTTCTCAGGGAAAGGCTCCAGTGTGGCTGGTGATAGCTATTTCATTCAGCCAAGTCCTCTCGAATCATCTGGATCTACAAACCCCAGATTAATTCCTCCTAAAAACTGTTTTTTTGCCTCTCAAAGGAGGTATATACAACTCCTGGGCTAGGGAAAGCAGCTGCTTCAGTCATCAGGAAAATTATGGGATCCCTAGTTTTACTGAGTGTTTCCTATGTGTTAAAGGGCTTCATGTAAATAACCCCCTTTAATTCTCACGAATCTTATAAAGCAGGTGCCTTACCAACCCCTTTCACAGAAGAGGAAATCAAACTTACATCTCCACTCAACACCACTTCCTTAGGAAAGCCTCTCCTACCTCCATGCCATTTCACTCCCAACCAGAGCTCATTTCTCTGGCATAACCTTTCAAGCACTCAGGACTTCTGAAAGCTTGCCTCTAAGCAAGATTTGCTATTATGTTATGTATACGGTCAGTTAAATAATGTCTATCTCTCCCATTTAATGAATGTAGACCAGTGGTCCTCAAACTTTGGTGTGTACCCAAATCACCAGGACGGCTTCTTAGAAAGTGGTCACTGGGTCTCACCCCCAGCATATCTGACTCACTGAGTCTAGAGACAGGCTGGAACCCTGCAGTGACAGGTTCCAGGGGCTGCTGCTACCAGATCTGGACCAACCCAGTACAGCACTTCTCAGCCCTGCATGAATATTGCAACATCCCCATCCAGCAACCGAAATGACATTAAAAACAACCAATGCCCACACCCCACTCCCTGAGGTTTTGATTTAATTCTGCTAAGGGAGAACCCAGAACACCTTATCCCAAATACTGTATTCTTTCACGAAAAAAAATTGTTTATCTAAAAGCCAAATTTAACCAGATGGCCTTCACATTTTTATTTGTTAAATGTGGCAACCCTGCTTGTGAGTCCTGTTGTAACGTAATAGGTAGCACATCATATATATTATGTACGTCGATAGGAACGTAAGCTGACCTTTCACTGCTGCAGAGCAAAAAAAGGATGGGGCTAAATAAGTGGAATTTTTAGACCGAAGAATATTTTTTTCTTGAGGATTAGAACTTAGAAATAGTTACTAACACATTGTAAAAGCTTATCGGAGATCTTTTAAAAATAGGGCAAATTCTCAATGTCAAATAATTTAAAGTGAGGATTAAATGACTTCCAGGTTCCGTGAAGCCGCGAGGCTGTGAGTCTCGTATTGGGCCGGCAGGGTGACAATGGGGCATCAGCAGGACTGCTCTGACATCAATCAATGAGTCACCTGGACACAGCTATTGCTAGGACTTGGTGCAGAGGAGGTGTCCTATTATTTATCAAAAGTAGGTAAAAATTATCTATTTAATAAATAGCCCAGAAAAGATAAAACGCTGAACACATGGCTGACTCTAATAAGGCAATTCTATCTTTTTCATATCAATGTAGGGAGTCTTGTGCAGTTTTCCAATTTCAAAGTAAGATCAGTGATTTCATGTCTTATATAAACGGAGATATTAAATTTGCATTTTTGATGCTGAAAAGGGACTATTTAATTCCAGCTTGGCATGTTTACCGCATAATGGGTAAACCAGGGATTTCAAAATTGAGAATCCTCTGGGCTCAGTAACAATCATGTAGCCTTCTGCTTCCCCATTTAAGTAACCTGCCAAGTCTCTGATTCAAGGACAAGGACTCCATGTAAGGGCATTAAATATTAAAACACATTCTTTCATGAATACTCATAGAATTCAATCATTTTAACAATCATTACTACCTTCCACTTTGTGCAAGGCTTCCTTGCCAAACTTGACGTGACATTTTTCACCTAATCCAGGATCGTAAGAACTGTTTATAAAAACAGCTTGTTGAGGGGCACCTGGCTGGCTCAGTCAGCACAGCATGCAACTCTTGATCTCAGGGTCATGAGTTCGAGCCCCACATTGGAGGTAGAGTTCATTTAAAAACAATAATAATAAAACTTTAAAAAAACAGGTTATGGAATAATTGCATGGGCATCGGAGTAAATTCCAATTCCAGCAACCTAAATGACAGAACATAGAAATCTACCTGATTCCCCAAGACCAAGTATAATAGCGTCAATAGACAGAGAGGGAGAGAAAGATTGTCACACCAAGCTTGTGGTTGGCTGTACATTCACATGACTTATTTCAATTCACCTAATTTCAAGCAAACAACACAAAAAACACTTCAGATTAGTTTCTCTGAAGTCATCAATGTCTGATCCTTTTAAAACAGATGTTTCAAAAAACAAGACCTGTAATTGTTTAAACATTGACAATTACTGATTTCTATTGTCAGGACAGCTTACCAAATCCAAAAGCATTAGAACCTCCAATGCTCTGTGAAGCCTGAACACTTGTAGATGTGTATAGTCCTGTCACCAGCAAGCCGTCAAAGAAGGTGCTTGTTGAAATTGTCACTGAAATGCAGGAAGGGAAAAAGAAAAGAAACCTCAATCAATACAATCAGAATACTGAGATACATTTCTGAAGAGTTAAACACTGTCAAAACAGTTTTACTCATTATTAAAAAACTATTTTTATACTATTGGTAGTTAGTATTTTCTTTATATTAGGAATTGCAGAGGAGCAGAAAGAAGCTCAGAACTCCAGTAGCTGTAATTGCTGGTCCTAAATTTAGTACATTAGATCTATCTTCCTGCATTCATTTCCACGTTCCCCAGCTATATGCAAAATCATCTGAAAATAATGTAGTATTGAATAGCTAGCTTCCCCACCTCCATCACCACCCCTGAAGGCAGTCAAAGGCATTGCTGGAGTTTTGGCATTGCGATTAAACACTTTTTTTTTTAAAGTATTCCATACTGTGGGAAACAATCTTACATCGGCTGGAAGAAGAACAGTAAGTTGCACTGTATTTCTAATTGTGTGTCTACATTTCATAGATGAATCCCCTGAAGTTTTTCAACAAAAGCAGACTAATTTGCATGAAGACAGTTAGTCTTTTTCCTTCTGAGAACAAAGAAGGAAGACCACTGCATGCCTTAAGTTCCAGAACAAAGTCTGCAAGAGGAGTCCAAATGGTTTCATAACCAGAAAATCAGGATGTTCCTGGGAAAAAAGGGTCAAATACAATGTATCTGTATGCGACTCAGGTTTGGCTTCTTACAATTTTGTCTTGCTCACCACCCTAAAATAATGATTATAATTTCCACCTTGACATAATATTTTCTCCTGCGTTGGTTTTATAAGATTAAGATGATGCCATTGGTAGGAAGCAGCCAGGAAGAGGTAGTATTATTTTGGCAGTGCACAGTACAAGACTGTCATCATGCTCGGTGGCAGTTAGGAGAATGGCCAGAGTCACATTAACTTCAATGAGAATGTTTAAATTAAACTCCAGGGAATCCAGTGAATAGAGCTAAAGGGTCTGAAGCGTCCACATTATAAAGCATAAAACAAGGCTCGTAGATCAACAGAACAGCCTGACATCATGCTACCCCCACAAAAGCACTGGATATTGGAGTAAATCACCTCCACATTCTTTAATAATAGCTAATATCTTGACCGCTAGCACGTAAACCACTCAGCTGGGCACTGAGCTAAGTAGTTAACATGTATTATCTCATTATCAAAACGTTTCTATAAAAGGGGTACTATTATTACTCCCAGGATACAAATGAGGAATTTGTGGCACAGAGCGGTTTAGAACCTTGTTCAGGACCATCTGATATCATCTAACATGTTTGATGCTGATTACCCAGCATCTCTCTTGTCTTCTCTCTGCCTGCACACCACACCCTCCCCAACTCCCAATGCCACAGAAGCCAAGTGACATGACCAAACCCTTGTTGAATACACTATTTTCCAGATTATTCACATGCATGAGGAGTATTTGAAGAAAAGGAAAGTAAAAGCTGCAGGACTCAGTGTCACTGTTATTAGAGAGGAAGAGGGTTGAGGGTGGCCGAGAGGTGACTCCTACGGCATGGTGGATGGAGCCCTAGCCCGGGTAAGGGATGGGATCCGGGCACCGTCGGCTCTACTGCTGCCTCCACCCTTTGGTTCAGTGAGTTATCCTGGCCAAGGTAAGAAGTGCTTAAACAGCTTCTGTGTCCCTATCCAGTGGGGTTTGGAATGAAGTTGCTTTCTGTTAAATTAACTATACTAGCCTCTGGACTCTACGGAAGTGTCTTAGGCTGCCCTTTCCAGCAAATCAGACCCAACCTGCAGTTCTCACTGTGGACCCATGGGACCCCGCTTTTACCCACCTCCTCTCAATCCACTCCACTCTAGTCCAGCAGGGACAGCAGCAATTCTGCGTTAAATGCACAAATATAGCCCCTGTGGACTCCTCTCCGTTCCTTTATGCTTCTACCATGGTTACTATTCCCAAGAAACTAAAAAAGTACAAGTTTTATGAGTTAGGGGGTGAGGCAAACCTGAATCTCAATCTCACCTCTCTACCTCTGATCAGTGTGTGACCTTGGCTCAGATTCCTCATCTACAAAAAGAATGATACCATCCAATTCACTGTGAGAGTGAAAAGAAATATATCTACCATCTATCAGTGTATCTATCTCTTTAACAAACAATCATGCATATAGTAACTCACCAGTGAAACCTCCCTTTCCCTGCCCTTTTTCAGAGCTTGAAGCCCTGCCTTGCTCTTCCCTTCTGGAGACCTGGAGCCCTTCACAGCCTTCCTCACATCCGCTGAAGACAGAGCCAATCACTGGACTGCCCACATCTGAGTCCTGCCGCCTGCTCCAACGGTCCACCTACCCTCCCCGTGCACTACTACATTTCCACCAACAGTCTACATCAAGTCTCAGCTGTGACCTCAGCAGGCTCAAGATAAGTGGCATCCCCAGCTTGTTATTAATATGCCTCCTCTTCCAAAAGATATTGCTGAAACAGCAAGGTCTAGTGAAAACATCCCAGGAATAAGAGGATTGGAATTTATTACCAACAATAATGTGCAATGTCAGATGGGGTGAGCTATTCTCCCTGCTTGGTCCTATTCCTAGTTGTAGTGAGATGAATACCGATTGTTTGGTAACCTCATGGCTAGGTGGACATATCATTTCTAAACATTGAGTGTCTTAGAAAACAGAATTGAATTACTGCAAAAAACACTTCTTACCCTTAGAGTCTCTTGGCTTTAAAATGCCATCCATAAACTGACTATTCCCAAATTTCTGTCTCCTGTCCAGGTCTCTACATACCTCTCTCTCTCTCTCTCTCTCTCTCTCTCTCTCTCTATATATATATATATATATATATATACACACTCCAGATATATATCAAGATGCTGCTCAACAACCCCACTTGGATGTTGAAGATATGTCTCAACCTCAACATGACCAAAACTGAATGCCTACCCCGTCCCTCAAAACTGTTTCTCCTACAGCCGGCACCAAATCAGTTGCCGGTACCACCGTCTGTCCTGATGAGTCAGCTTTGGAATCACCTTCTCCCATATGCTGCATCTAGTCCATCAGTAAATTCTATTGGTCCTGCCTTCAGAACATACCCAGAATCTGACCACTACTACGCTGGTCTAAGCGACCTTCATTTCTCACATGGATTATTGCATTAGACCTCAATCTGGTCTTCCTGGTTCTACCCTCCTCTCTCTAGAGTCTATTCTCAGTATAAGAGTCAGAGGAATTCTTTAGAAGACCCATTGGATCATGTCACTCCTCTGCTTACAGCTTCCCTGCTAAGTCAATGTCAAAGTCTTTACAGTGGCCCCCAGGGTCCTACCTGACCTGCCTCCATTCCCTCTTTCCTCCTTCCACTCTCCTCCGGGCTCATCCCACTCCAGGCACACTAGCCTCCTTGTTGTTGCTCAGACATGCCCAGTCTTTGCACCGGCGCCTTCCTCTGCCTTGGACTCTCCTCCTTCAGATTATCAGGTAATCATCACCTTCTAGCCTATTATAATCATACATTTCCTCACAATGGTTTTTGTTTATTATGTTTACTGTCATTCTCATTCTTCAGAACGTGAACTCCATCAAGGCAGATATCCTAAGTGTTTTGTTCAGTAGTACACCTCAAGCATCTGGAACAATTCCTGACACTTTTGGGTGATCAATAAATATTTATTGGAATATGTATTAATGAATAACTCATTCATACAAAAATGGCACAAGGTTGGCTTGTCTTCAACTCGTTTCCAGAGGAAAAGTATGTTGTGAATCCTAGATTTTATACATCAAATGAATCCCACCTGGAAAAACCACACGGAAAAAAAAATAAGAAAGAAAAGTTGGCTATTTATATATTTTAAAATGTTTCCCAGAATGCAAAATGATCGATGCGGGACCAAGAGGCCAATTGAAGACATTTGTAAAAAAAAGGCAGATCACCTACATTCTCACAGGCTATGTGTTTACACAAATGATCTAAACGAAGAGTTCCCTATTAGAAACTAACTGATTATAATCTATTTCTCTGTTTGCTAGAGTTGGGAGTTTAGAGTTATTTTTGAGGGGAAAAATGGTATTTGCTTTTGAAAAACTGCTGTCTTGACAAGCATTCCTTCTCCTTCTTTAAACAGATGTAATGCATAATCCATATGTGAACTGAAAATCAGTCTCTTTGCTTCAGAGAGAGGATATGTTGCCCAAACTCTTACGAGATATGAGACATAGCTTTTCGATCACCAGGTTCCCTTTTATTCAACAAGACAACGGGTCCAACTTCTGCATTCAAAAAACATCTGACACAGTTTGGATTCCCTGATAGCTTGCAGGAAACTTCAGAATGTCTGCAGCCTGCATGTTTTTACTGACGAGAACACCAGCAGCGAACACAGGCACAATCTGAGCAAGATGCTGAAAACTTTATGCCAAGACACTCCAACTTTGCAGCTACGTCAGGAATATACATCTCTCTATCCTTTGCTTTCCCTTTCATCAAATGCTTCTATTTCTCTCTACTTGCAGCCTCTGGTTAGTCTGTCAGGGTTTCCTAAACAAACAAACAAAAACCCCACAATTACAAATAATTGTCTCAGGCATCGAGGTTGCCCTGGCTTGCTGTCCCTCACCTGGGTGATTCTGCATCATCAGTCACCGCCAGTTTCTCTTTTCACACTTAATAATTACCTTACCCTCTGATATCTTCCTGATTCCTTTCGCTCAAGCTCCATGTGACCCTCAGTGTGCACTAGTTATTACCCTTCCTATGTGTGCCCTGACTTGACTTTTGTTCCTCTAATTCCACTGGGACTCACCCTTCAAGCACTAGCTGGCCTTCTCCAGTCTTAGCTCATCAGTTACATCCACACACTGCTGCCATCCAGGCAATTGAAATAATCTTCGTGAAAGCAGAAGAGTGATCTCTGATAAATTGTTTTGAAAGTTTACTATGGGGGCACCTGGGTGGCTCAGTCGGTTAAGCATCTGCCTTCGGCTCAGGTCATGATCCTGGGGTGCTGGGACGGAGCCCCGCATCGGGCTCCCTGCTCGGTGGGAAGCCTACTTCTCCCTCTCCCCCTGCCTGCCTGTCTGCCTACTTGTGATCTCTCTCTCTCTCTCTGTCAAATAAATAAATAAAATCTTTAAAAAAAAGTTTACTATATACACAGTATCAATATGGCTCATGATAGAAAAAAATGAAGCTCACATCACTGAATGTAAAATTATTACTATGTACATGAACTAGAAGGAAAATTTACAACTTTTATATTTTTGTAAGTTTCTGATTCAGAATGTTATAGTCCCACTACATAATTTAAAATGTTGCAAAGCTAATGTCATTTAAAAAATGTTTCCTTTAAAAATATTTTATGAAACTACCTTTGCATAAGTAGAAGTTTAGTTAAAAGGTATAAATTTGGGCACACTAAGATAGGGGAAAATTGTACAAAGTTTTTGCATTTGAACTACCTTTAAGATGAACAACTATTAGGACTACCTATATCTAACTTAATTTAACTAGCCCAGTTAATATGCAAACCCTTCTTTCTCTTTCAAAGATTATGAGCCATGTGCTCTAATAGTAAGAAGATGGGAAACAAATAATATTTAGCCAAGTATCAGTTCACTTGAAAAGAAGTTTATTATATAATGTGAATAATTGCTGAATATAGGTGCTAGTCTTTAAAATTTTGTTGTGCTAGTCTTTTAAATTTTGTTTCAGAAAAAAATCCTATTTTTTTTAAAGATCTTATTTATTTATTTCACAGAGAGAGACAGCGAGAGAGGGAACACAAGCAGGGGGAGTGGGAGAGGGAGAAGCAGGCTTCCCGCTGAGCAGGGAGCCCGATGTAGGACTCGATCCCAGGACCCTGGGATCATGACCTGAGCCGAAGGCAGACGCTTAACAACTGAGCCACCCAGGCGCCCCCCAAAAAATCCTATTTAAAAGAGAAAGGAAGAAGTGTATTTTAAACACACGTATTACAAATGCACTTAAGATGAGCAAACTAACCCAAACAATAAAATGCACTAGAAAGTACATAATACATTCAGACTTAAAGTAATATATATGGAAATATATGTATATTGCTATATATGTGTGTGTGTGTATAGATAAAGATATACATAAAACCTTCTATGAGCCAAGAACTGTGTTAGAACTATAATTTGGACTTTACTAGCTAGAAAGGCAAAAAAAGATATTTAGAACTAGTTCCCTATTAGCAAAATTCTTATAAACTCTATCTGACATCCTATCAATTCTGGTTATTTTATAAAAATTGAAATATATCACCACCATATGACAGGAGCCACCAGTGATCCATTTTAGACACCAAAGGTTTATATCAAATCATAAGATATTTTAATGACTTTAAATAGGTAAGCATCTACTTAAACACATCAATCTGCCATATTATCTACTTCTTTTCATGGTTTCACAAATGTTTATGATAAATTTATCAAACCCTTCCCAAGGAGACTTTATTTCCTTAGAGTCAATTTTTATATCTTTTATGTTTTTGCATTAAAATGTTGTACAGAGGAAGCAGAAAAGAATGTCCAGTGGAAAAAAGACAGTCTCTTCAACAAATGGTGTTGGGAAAATTGGACAGCCACATGCAGAAGAATGAAACTGGACCATTTCCTTACACCACACACAAAAATAGACTCAAAAGGGATGAAAGACCTAAATGTGAGACAGGAATTCATCAAAAACCTTGAGAAGAACACAGGCAGCAACCTCTTCGACTTCAGCTGCAGCAACTTCTTCCTAGAAACATCACTGAAGGCAAGGGAAGCAAGGGCAAAAATGAGCTATTGGGACTTCATCAAGATAAAAAGCTTTTGCACAGCAAAGGAACCAGTCAACAAAACCAAAAGACAACCGACAGAATGGGAGAAGATATTTGTAAATGACATATCAGATAAAGGGCTAGTATCCAAAATCTATAAAGAACTTATCAAACTCAACACCCAAAGAACAAATAATCCAATCAGAAGACATCAACAGATATTTCTGCAAAAAAGACATCCAAATGGCCAACAGACACATGAAAAAGTGCTCACATCACTTGGCATCAGGGAAATACAAATCAAAACCTCAATGAGATACCACCTCACACCGGTCAGAATGGTTAAAATATGGTTAAAATTAACAAGTCAGGAAATGACAGATGTCGGCGAGGATGCGGAGAAAGGGGAACCCTCCTACACTGTTGGTGGGAATGCAAGCTGGTGCAGCCACTCTGGAAAACAGTATGGAGGTTCCTCAAAAAGTTGAAAATAGAGCTACCCTGCAACCCAGCAATTGCACTACTGGGTATTTACCCCAAAGATACAAATGTAGTGATCTAAAGGGGCACGTGCACCCCAATGTTTATAGCAGCAATGTCCACAATAGCCAAACTATGGAAAGAGCCTAGATGTCCATCGACAGATGAATGGATAAAGAAGATGTGGTATATATATATACAATGGAATATTATACAGCCATCAAAAAATGGAATCTTGCCCTTTGCAAAGACATGGATGGAACTAGAAGGTATTACACTAAGCGAAATAAGTCAATCAGAGAAAGGCAATTATCATATGATCTCACTGATATGAAAAATTTGAGAAACAAGACAGAAGACCATAGGGGAAGAGAGGAAAAATGAAACAAGATGAAACCAGAGAGGGAGACAAACCGTAAGAGACTCTTAATTTCAGGAAATGAACTGAGGGTTGATGGAGGGGAGGGGGGTGGGAGGGATGGGGTGGCTGGGTGATGGACATTGGGGAGGTTATGTACTATGGTGAGCGCTGTGAATTGTGTAAGACTGATGAATCACAGACCTGCACCCCTGAAACAAATAATACATTATATGTTAATAAATAAATTAATTAATTAATTAAAAAATGTACAGAGGACTAGCTACTTAAATTGTAAAGGAAAAAAAAAGCAATATCAACATTACAGATTGCAAGTAGAATTTTGAACCTACCAGTGCATTTTAGAGGAAAAATAAAGCATGTATATGATTACTAATAATCAGAAAGCAAATGTGTCTTTACCAGATCGTATCATTCCTTTGGTCAGCAAACATCTTTAGCTTCCTATTGCCCATAGATTAAAATCCTGTCTTCAGTGTGGTTTCAAAGACCTTCAGGCTTGGCTATAACCACTCTCTCCAAATTTCCCTGTTTCAGCTGAAAACACGCTTTGACCCAGTTAAACCAGAACATTACTTCCCTGTCTCCTTGTCTTTCTTTAAAGGGAGTCCTCACCTAAAATGACTTTCCCTGTTTCCTTTGGTTAAAATCCTCCCCATTCCTCAGGCACAGATCCCAATGTCATCTCTCTCACAAAGTCTCTTCTGATCTCCTGGGGAAGCTACCTCTCCCCTCTCAGTGACCCCGAAGCTCTCAGAAACTGTGGAACACATGAGCACTCTCCACCTTCCTCAGAGCTTGGCTCAGTGGAAGAGCTCAATGTTTATTGAATTCAACCCTACAGAAACACTTGTTACAACATAAAATAACATTAAAACAAAACAAAATAAAATAAAATAAAACTGAGAATATAGGGTAGCTGATGAAACTAAAATTGTGATATCCAGCATCCTTTCGACAGAGAAAAAAGAACCAGTGTTATTCACAGAGGTAGATGAACATGAAGGTTTCTCCTGCAGGACACAAAAACTGAAAATCTATGCAGTATTTTATTATGGTACTCAAAAAGCAGAAATGTCTGAGAAAATTTTGGTGGAATTTTACATTTAACCATGATAGTGTTTCTTTTGCCCATGTGTACTTTGTGTGTGAATATATAATCACATGTATTTTAGGTACGTATCAAATTAATCTTCCAGTAATTTTGTCACTAAAACACCTTATGCCTTATCCTCACTCTGAAGTTACTCTGCCATTTCCTCAAATAAGAAATAAGAAGGGATCAAAAGGCTGAGGAGGTTGTGCATATCGCTCCCACATCTGTGTTAAATTGGCAATGAGCTCAGCTCCAGGAGTCTATGAATATGGATTGCTGGGCTGTGACAGCAGAATGAAAACATGATGTAGCGACACAATTCAATTCTTATCAGTGGCTCAGAGAGTACCTCTGTCTTGAAATGACTAATTACAGAGTCAGTTATTATCTATTAGAGCTTCTATTAACTGTTCCCAACAAGACCCTAATACCATTCTTGCAGAAAATCACTGTAAGATGAAAGTCTGGAAGAAAATAAATTTCGACGTTTAATGCTGTTGCATTTCATGCTAAAGCTTCTGGCCTACAAATGCAGTATGGGCCATTAAATTTTGATCACTTCAAGCATCTTCCATTACTACTTTATAGGAAAGGCCTTTAATATGTGCAGAAGAGAAACATATATATGAAATGATGTTACCATCTTTTTCAAGATGACAAACATCGGAAGATAGCAAATTGCAAAAATGTTGAAATTAAGTATTAGTGATAGTGCAGCAATTGCAGAGTTTCTATTTCTTATTTTTCATATATTTTGAAAAGGAAAAACACCAGCAGAACTAATATTGTCAATATTAAAAAAAATGTTGCTGCATTTTGCCTTGTGAACAGAAACTTGTTTGCCTTTTGAATACAGAACAGATTAAATAGCCTGAGGAGCAAACATATTACTCTAAAAATAAAATAAACTGAGTTTATTTGCTGCAAAATTTCATCAACATAGAGTGTTCAACTACTGCTTCCTTTTTAGTTAAAGTGCCCCTAGCTCTGGGTACGAAATAGAGACCATCTAAAAATACATAATAATTTAATTCAAAACCTCTATAAACATGATCCCTTAACTACTTCTCATTACATGTATTAATTCCAGTATGACATGATTTTATGTAGCTTTCAAATGTTAAGAAAGCCATTTCAAAAATAACATCCCCCAAACCAACAACAGCTGAGAAAAAAAAATTATCCCAGTAAATATTTAAAAGAAATGACCGGAGGTCAAGAGTCTCTGAGGGAGGACATGCATGCATAGTAGTAAACTGAATACAAAGGTCTTAAAAAAGCAGACCAGAAACAAATGGACACCAGTGAGCCTTTTTATGAAGGGCAGAGAGAGGTCATGCTTGCCCTACCTAGGTATCCCAACAACTACCCAAAACCCTGGGCTAAGGCATATAAGAGGAGCATACAAGAGGAGGCTCTAGAAATGGAAACCGTGCTCCTCAAGCTGGATGGACTGGATTAAATACAGCAGCCTGCATCTCCTGCAGGTCCTGAGAGAACGGTAGGGGCTTGACCTTGGAAGGCAGTGGCATAGCAGTACCCCCCAGGCCCCAGGTACATGGGCGTAGTTTCCCGGGAGCATGCCCCGCAGGTTTCTCTGTAGAATGCATTTAACCTGATGTTTGCTGCACTAGTCATTATCACTGCCCTTTATTATTGGTATTATTACTCCTCTTTTTCATTTTGTATGGATTTGTACTGTTCCTTGGGGGACAAAGGAGGCAGAAAGAATGGCCTCCAGGGAGGACTAAATGTGGTGTGATGGAGGACAAGGCTGATGATCAAAATAATAAGGTCAAAGAGCTCTGGATCAGCCCACCTCTGAAAGCAGGGGAAGAACGCCCTGGCAAACACTCTCCCACCTTTGTCTCTCCCTGAAAGGAGAGGAAACCCAGCGCAAGATCTGGGAATTGTGACAGGTACAGGAGGCTGATTGTATGCAAAATTTAATGATGTACTAAAGCATTTTCTAGAGTCCATCTCCATGGAAGCCTCTTATGATATATTTATTATGGATTCAGAGACTCAGATGAACCACACATAGTCTCAAAGTCTTCTCTTCCAGCAGCACCAGTAATAAAAGGAGAGCCACTGAGATCTTTCCCTTCTTTAAATTTATCCTAGGACGTAAAATGGGTGCAGTCAAATGTGTTTGTGAATTTATCATTTTAAAATTAAGCCCTTTGGAAGTAAGTTTAAATGACAGCATTTGGTGAATGTAAAGTAAATCTGTTTCTCCATGCCTCCACATTGCCTTTCTGTTCTTTACTCCCTAGGGCTGTCCGTCTGTCTCTCTCTTGCACATGCACACATGCACTCACACACCCACACATGCACACACTATTTCTGAATGCACTAACATTTGGGGTAAAATCTCACCTACCTTATTCAGGTGAAATCCTGTCCTGAGACTTGGAGATGTATGTCAGAATAGGCACCTGAGATGAGATCTTGAATGTTTTTGAAACCTCTTTAGGATTGTCCAATCTATGCTAAACACGGATTCCTTAGCTAGTCATCTTAAATATAAAAAAGAAAAACATAACTCTACAATGTTTCACTGTATGAGTACCAATTGGTTATAGTAATGATGTTTTTATCATCCGCTTTTCACTTTCATAATGTAATTCTGAATTTTAAAAAAATTCCTACAAATAATGATAAAATTATTTAGTTCCTAGAACCAAAAATATTTATTTTCCTCTATAAATTACGCCCTATTGTAATTTAGAGAACTGTAGACAAGAGTTACTGGTATTTGTGTCTTATCTCTGACCTTATTTTTCATATGTTACTTTCACATGAAACTGGATGATACTCATACATGAAAATTTCATATTGTTGCCCTGCACTTGATAAATTATTAAAGTGCTGTGGATGAATGTGGTGTTCAGGTTTTCAGCAATTTTTATCCTTTTGTTCTTTCTTTTTTAAAGAAAAGACTACCTTGTCAATAACATCACAACTTTTTAAAATTTAAGCAAAGATCAGCCTTAAAAGAAAGCATTTTAGGAGACTTTTTATCCCTAACCTTCTCAAAGGAGTCCGAAGAATTTTTTCTTTGACACAAGGATGTTAATTAAGCTTTTCTAGAATGAGAAAAATACACCTAGTAGTTCTCATAAGCATATACACAGGTAAATGTGTTACAATAAAATGCACAGCTGCCTAAAGAAAAAACACATGTATAATTTTTTTTCAATATAATCGGGTGTTTAAAGACTTTACACAATCAAAAGGCCTGTAACAGTTTTGTTTTTATTACACTTTCTTGGATTTTTTTTCTTTTTAACACGAAGTGCCCCCCAATTCCTATAAAATGCAGTTTTGACTGGGGGTAAATAAAGAAAATTTGAACTCATGTTAACAAACTGCAGGATGACTCCCAAGAGTGTGCTCCAAGTTGTTCAAGACATAAATATATGCTTTGTTTGTAGTTTTGTTTGGTTTGATGATATATCATTACAAATTTTCAAAATATTTCCATATTTGCAACACTGTATACTTGTTCAAGAACATGCCCAAGGGTGACATTGCTGGTACTCATGTGTATGTCATAGATTTCTGTTATGTGACAGAGCTATGTATTATACATATTACATATATTATATATTCTATATCTCTGTTATGTTTGTAAACTGACTAAATCAGCATTATTAATAATTGATATAAATCCTAACAGTTATATTGAATACAACTGTAAAAATATTACAATTTTTTAAAAAGGGTTTTTCCATAGTATTCTCATTTGGCATCTCTATATGTTCATTTAAATACACTTAATTAATTATAAGCAACTGTGCTAAAATCAAAGAATTCATTTAAATACATATTGAGTAAATCAGACATATGGCATACATATGATTAAACTATAAAATTCTATAATTAACTTATATAGGACAAACATAAAATTCTCATTTACTTTATGGTCAGATCTAATGTTTTTGTGTGTGTTTGTGTGTATCTTGCTCAACTCATTCATCCACTGAGCAAAGAGTAAGTGCTACTACTTGGTACTGGTGACATAATGTGAACCATCTGCATGTTTACAAAAATAACATTTGAGTAATTGTTCCTGGCCCTTTTCAGAAGAATCTTTGTTCCATGTTTCAAAATTCAATTCATAAAATCTGAAATTGCTAATACTAAAATTCACAAAATAATGTTTAATAAATGATGTAACAGACATTTTCAGGGACAGGCACACACAGCTAATTGCTCCTCTAATAAGCTACAACTAAATGCTCTTCCAAAAATCTTTAGACAAGAATAATCACTAAATAAGAATATAACTTAAATGACATTTACATTGATAGCATCTGATAGCGATTGGATAAATTATTAAAAAGGAATAAATGTACTGCTAATTTATATAACATCAAATTGCAATTACATATATTTCTCCTATATGTAAAATGGAAAATGTCACACTTAATATTTTACGACATGGCACTTAGTATGATGAGCCTTAAAATCCTTCTTAAAATAACAAAATATCTTACAGTTTAATATAAATTTGCATTCTCAATACAACTGTAAGACAATTTTTCCAAGGACAGATAAAGAAAAACTGCAGGTATGAATATTTATCAGGAAATGTCTTGAGACTTGGAATTCTAGGAAAAAATTAACTGATTAGGTAAAAATTTTTCAAATGAAAGGAGTCTGCAAAGGACTAACCATGTTTTGCACCTGTGCTATTCCTTATTTTCTGGTATAGGATTTCTAAGTAACTTTTAATGTAGCCTTAGCACATACTTGTTTTTTATTTGTTTTCACTTTTTTTTTAGAAAATTCATCTAAATTCTTAAGTTGAAGACTTGCCATAGAAAACTAGAGTTGGACGAAAGGCAAACTTCCATACAGACACATTTTTATAAACTTGTACATTTTGTTTGCAAGTATTTGTATATGCCTGTTGAAATGCCTATTTAAGAATTCCAAATAGAGGGGTGCCTGGGTGGCTCAGTCAGAGAAGCGGCTGCCTTCAGCTCAGGTCATGATCCTGGGGTCTTGGGATCGAGCCCCACGTCTGGCTCCCTGCTCGGCGGAGAGCCTGCTTCTCCCTCTCCCGCTACCTGCCACTCTGACTACTTATGCTCTCTCTCTGTCAAATAAATAAATAAAATCTTTAAAATAAAAAAAAAGAATTCCAAATAGAATTTAAAATGTCAGTTACGATATTTATTGCACACAGATGGACTCATACTCTACAAGTGCTAACCCTGATAAATAAAATTATTACTTTAAATCGAATAATGAGTATTTGGTAGAACTATGAGCCAAACGAATTTCTCCCACAGATTATTTTACTTTTTCAACTAGAACTTTCAATCACCTGAGAAGATTATTAAAATTCAGATCCCTAGGTCTCCCCCTCCCCCTTCCACTCCCCTGGGGATTCTGATTCTGTAGGACTGGGGTAAAGATCAGGAATAGCATGTTTAACAGCGTTCATCCTGGGTAAATTTTGTGTAGGTGGTCCTGGGATAGACCAATGACAGTGATATGAAATGCTCCAGATTGATACCTCATGGGAAATAGAATTTCCAATGAAGGCTATCCATGGGACTAAAAATTATAATTGAATTGAGTTGAAACTATATTAGGAATTCCACTACAGTAAAAAGCCACTTTGCCTTTTATAGTACTGCAGTTTCCTCCTAGTGCAAATGATGTTTAACAAGATGAGGATATAATGGGACACCTGTTCTTAGGAGACCTCATGCTTGCCAGCAAATAGTCTGTCACTGATGAGGACAGAAACAAATCCAGAATGAGGATGAGCAGCCAAGGTTGCCATGGATTTGGGGAGCATACACTAAAGAGCAATGTCAGAGCCTGTGGTGACGTTCTTGGCAAACAAAGACCATTATATGTCCCGACTGTGAATTAATGATAAAGAAAAGAAGGTAACTAGTTCCTGAACTTGCAGATGTGCCTTTAAAGAACATTTACCCAAAGTTATATAGGTTATGAATTCAATATCAAAAAAGGGAGGAAGAAGGGGGGGGAGAAGGAGAAGGGGAGGGGGAGGAGTAGGGGAGTTGAGTTAAATAAGCATAGCGTATCTGGTAGAGAACCCTTTCTGGATGCTCTAGAACACCTCTCTTTTCTGATTGCTAGTAGGGATTATTTATAATCTCTTATTTTATAGATTCTGGTAAGAATTTCTAGAATTTATTAATAAAGCAATGTAAAGTTAAATGGGTTGTGGCTGCTGGAATCTTTATCAACCTTCGTAGTTGTATTACTTCTGCTATCTATGAGACAGAAAAAGTGGCTCAGTAACCATGTGGGTACATTTTTCGTCGCAGGGCTGGAGTGTCTGGGACCTCACTACCTTTCATCTACCTCAAGCTTCACCTCTTCTCTCAAGTACTTGGTTCTACATTCTTCATTTGGAATGATCTTCTTGGCAGAGAAGGTGAAAATTGAGATTTGGATGGCGAGACTTTTCCACCCCTTCCAACATCATGCGGCTGATTCCCGATATATGTGGTAGTTATGTTCTATAAAGCCACCACGAACACTGAATTAGCGAACACTAAACGACTGCTCCTGCGGGACATACAGGGTTAGGTTCCTTCCAGGCTCTGGAACAACATTTTCACCAACTCATCATTACATCACCTTGTTTTATGTGTGTTTCTGTTTAAAGGCGACCTTACTTTTAACGAGTATTATTGATTTGCTAACATTTAAATTAAAGCCACCAACACTATAGCTCATGCCTGAACAAAGCTTATGGAACACATGCGTTTTCTCTATAATGCACATCACAGCTTTCAACACCCCAGGACTACCACTCGGGGACCATCATAAACAGAAAATTTATCAAACATAGCATAATGTATAAACTTGTCTAATCACTAGGCTGTATACCTGAACTGATACAGCACTGTGTGTCGATGACATTCAAATAAGAAGAATAAAAATAAATAAAATAAAATAGCAAACTTATTGATAAGAAGCCCAAAAAATGAAATGCAAAAAGTGTGCCACTAAATAAAGGATGAAAAGAACACTTGTTTACAGCAGGAGGGCTGAAACAAGATGACAGAGCATTCAACCTCAGCTGGGAAAATGCACATATGACCACTCAAACTTTTTGCCTCTCTGTAGAATGTCTGCAAATGACTGCAAAAGCAGCACAATTATTGATTTGAGGGGTTACAAATAAATTTCAATACGTGGGTGGGGCACAAAGACAGAACCTGTGAAAAATGAGGATGGATGGTATCATCTGTGCCAAGCCAAAGGCTCCCCCCATTCATTGCTTGCTTCATGCCAAGGGTATTAATTTTCTAGGGCTGCCATACAAAGTACCATGGACTGGGTGGGTTAAACAACAGAAATTGATTTACTCATAGTTCTGGAGGCTGGAAGTCCAAGATCAAGTTGTTGGCAGGTTTGGTTTCTTCTGAGGCTCCTGCTCCTTGGCTGGTAGATGGCTACCTTCTCGCTGTGTCCTCTTCTGTGTACAGACATGTCTGTGTCCAAATTTCCTCTTCTTATAATGACATCCATCATACTGGATTGGGGTCCACCCAAAAGATCTCATTTTAAGTTAATTTTTTTTTCATTTTAAGTTAATTAAATCTTTAAAGGCCCTCTGTCCAAATTCAGTCTTGTTCTGAGGTACTGGGAGTCAGGTCTTCAACATATTGATTTGGAAGGGTACACAGTTCAGCCCATAACGCCATCAGTGCCTTTCTAGCACACATAACTTCTCTTCGACTTCAGTTCATTGCTGGCTTGAACTTCCCCAATGCATTCCTCATCTCATGCTTCTTGGTTGTGTGTGTCTCTTCTTCTGCCTTTTTTCAATGTTTTTGAAATCCAAGCTGATCAGGGCTGTCTTTGCTTTATTCCTCCTTATAATGAGTTACAATTTATAATTAGAATTGACTGCTCTGAGACCCCTGGCCCTCTTAGGTCTTATAAAATTCCCTTTGGAGCCTGTGTCCAGAGGATCAGACCCCCTTATACAGTTTCTCTGCATCTTGAGCACTTACTATATTAGAAGGCATACCAAGAATTTCCCAGAAATCTATCCAGGTCTCCACAACCCACCTGTAATCTGCCTTTCTGGGCTTACCTAGGATTCCATGCTCCTGTCTACCTTTGTATTTCCAAGAACGTGAATACAAAGATAGTTTTCCCAGCTTCAGGCCTTTGCTCTCATCATTCTCTCTACCCAGAATTCCTTTCATCTCTATTTCTCCCTGTTGAAATCCCTCCATTTCCTCTAGGCCTCCCCTAAATGTTACCTCCTTCAGGCTGCTCCCTATAATTCTGACCACCAATTTGAATATGTGGGGGTATTTTCCCACACCACCACACAAACCAGCTATCCTGCAATTCAACTCAATTCTGGCATCATCCATCTGGAGATAGGATCAGATCCCACAAGTTAAGGGCTCAGTCCCACGAGACTGCTCCCCACTTCAGATGCCTATCACAAGTCCAGGTTGTCGCCCGTGCTTCTGACCAAAGCACATATCCAATTGGGCCCTATATATCTGAGGTTCCCACAACCTCTTCTTTGAGTTCAATTTATTTGCTAAAGCGGCTTACAGAGCTCATTCTACTTATTAGAGTACAGGTTTATTACAAAGGATACTAAAGGATACAAATCAGTAGTCAGATGGAAGAGATGCACAGGGTGAGTTATTTGGGAAGGGGTGTGGAACACCCAGGCTTTCGAGGCATACCACTCTCTCTGAATCTCCATGTGCTCACCAAATGGAAACTCTCAGAACCCCACCCTTTTGGGTTTTTAAAGAGGCTTCATTACATAGGCATGATTGATTAAATCATTGGCCATTGGTCAATGAACACTATCTCCAGCCCCATACTTCTCCCCAGAGGTCGGGGGGATGGGACTGAAAGTTCCAACCTTCTAATCTCATGGTTGCTCCACTGGCAACCAGCCTCCATCCTTAGGTGTCTTCCAAAAGCCACCTCATTAGATTAACAAAACATGCCTTTATCACTCTCATAACTTAGGAAATTCCAAAGGTTTCAGGAGCTCTGTGCCAGAAAGACGGATGAAGACCAAGTATATATTTTATAACGCACACTATATCACACTCCCTGACCAGTCAAGCCTTCATTCTCCCTCCCAAGACCTACAAGCACTCTCAACTATATGAAGCTTACCATCTCCTACCTTAAAGTATTTGTGTGTGTCCATGTGACATCCCCTGGTAGGTTATAAGCTTCTTGGAACTAGTGGCAATGCCTTATTAATCATATCCCCACACCACTTGGCACAGTACCTAATAGATTAATACGAAGTGATTTTTTTTATTACCAAGTGTTTTTTAAGTGGATGTGCTCTGCTTTTAGAAGACTTTGAATTAGAATTAAGTGAACACAGTTAAAGTCCCTCATGACTACTCTATCTCGTTTTTCTGCCAGCTATGAGAAAATCATCTTCCATGTCTGCCATCTGGCTGGCTGGTTCGTTGTTGATTCTCACAGGATAGCATACTTCTGCCTCTTTCCTGATCCAAAAGTTCTCCTCCTATTCAGCACTACTCTCTTCTGTTTCACACACTCTCTCAGAAGTGGACCTTGAGGCAGGGTAGAGGGAACATCAGTACAGAAGTGAAAGAAGTGATAGAGGGATGGGAGGGCAGCCAACAGAAAGTACAATATGAAATAGACTATCCTACTGGGCAACTGAAACTCAAGCCTGTGGGAAAACTTTAGGAAATCGCATAAAATACTTGCCTCAAAATTATCTCCCCTGAAGATGAAGGGAGCTGGGGTATTTATACACTGATTCCCATCATGTACTGGTGAAAGATGCTACTGGGGGAGTTTGCTCTTGCCTGGAGTGCACAGTCCTCTGGCTCAGAGACGCAGATACCATGGTTAGAAGCATGCTGGAGCACAATGAAACGGCAAGGCTCAAGGTTATGGGCACTGGTGTGCAGTTAAATGTGTAACTGCCTCTCTAGAGCAAAAGGCCCTGGTATTTTATAATATTACAAACTCCCACCATCAGTGATTTCAAGGCACCAGCTGCTAGCTCCCTGAACACTAAATTGGGAAGAGAACCACAGCACGCATTATTACTCCACCATAGGATATTTTTCCCACAGAGATACAAGAAACATAAATAATAGTAACATGTAGTATAACAGTTAGGAAGTGATGAGTTTTGACTATGCATTACTCTTGTTTTAATATAATTTACTTATTGGTAATTTTACATAATTTAATTTTTAATAATCACTGTGTTTAACAACCGACTCACAAAATTCCTGAAAATTTAACAAATGGCATTTGTGAGTTGATTGGATATGGAGACGGGAGGCACTAAAGTATCAGTTGCAATGTCTGTTCTTTTTGAACAAAATATACCCTTTCCATGCTATATTCTAGCCAGGTGTTTTATTCCACCTGTGGCAATGAGCAGAATTGTTTAAAAGTCCAAGTGGCCCGGGAACTAGCTAGAGATGGGTCCTCCAGCTAGGAGGAGAGGGTGTACCTAAGCTCAGCTTCCCAAAGAGCTGGGGAGAGCTTCCTTCCCCACTGGGGGCCACAATACCCCATGGGCCACAAGGGTTCCAGAAGCTGGGTAGGTGACTTTCCAGACAAGTCTGATTTCTGACTGCCTGGCCTGAAGCAGACTGATTATTCCTCCACTTACAAGACTGCTTTTTTTCACTTACTCTATAAAAAGGAAGAACCACTGGGGAAAGGAGGGCCCCTCCACTGAAACACAAACCTACACCAAGGGTTCCGCAGCACCCTGGTCCCTGCCCACTTCTGCTTGGCATGATGAGAGATAGCATAAAGCTATTTGTAGCTGCTTGTCTTTTAAATTTTCCCAACAATGCCTACTTATTAGTCCACACCACAACATGGTGGAACTTGTCCCAAACTCTTTCAGGACAGTTGGTGACCCACCTTGCAGGATACCCCCAAAGCCCAGTAATAGCTAGGAAATAAATTACTGTCTTGTGTCAAAATTTCATATTCACTTTGTATATCTTTTCCTCTGTGGTTCTTTCTACTTCATACCTGGTATCCTCTATAAAAGTCTCTCTTTTGGGTTTCTTTTTGTTTTGTTTTTCAGATTTATGTAGGCATTTGTTTCCCACTTTCTCATATTCAGTGAGAATCACATGCCCGTTAGACATACTATTTCTTGTCTTCATGAGATATAGTTCATCCTTTGCCAAGAGCCCATTATTCTTGTAGCTCAAGCCAGAGGCAGAAACCCAAATCCTGTTTTTCAATACTTATCTATGTAGCCAGATGATCATATCCTATATTCCTCTTTCTCTTCCAAACACAGCTTCCAAAGACAGTCCAGCTTCCCAGCCTCAGAACCACAACTTCCAAAGGGAGACAGGGAAGGTCTATGTAATCACTGTGTCCATCAAGCACCTGGAACCAGAATATATTGTGCCCACACATCAACAGACATCAGCATCTCCTCTGTTGCTAGGCAACCATGCTGACCAGGAGCACATGTGCGCTCCTGTTATTCCACCTGGTGGTGGAGGCAGCTCCTAGGCACTGGCTCTGGGATCAGAATGGCTGACAACAGCAGGAGAGGATATGTCACCAACTTGGGACTCCCATTAATCCACACACATAAAGGGATCTCAGGATGGCAATGATAAGAATGTTCGCTTCCTCTGCTTCTGCACAGAATCACAAATTTTGAGGAAGCAACTATACTGGGAGAGATCCCAAACAGAATCCCATTTTAACCTATATACTTACCTAACCCTTGAACATATACCAACTATTGGCTGAAATGCAGAGCTACACATATCTCCAATCACAGTGTCTACACAAGAAGAGAAAAGCCATCAGCATGACTTGCTGATTTCTCCAGGATTGGTAAATGTTTGGTTATAAGTGAATGAAATTTCTCTGCATCCTAAGTATTTATGCTAAAGGTCATTCTAGTTTTCCTAATTCCTGGGTTTTTAGTTATTGTCCTTAGCTTTGAATCCGCTTTTGGAAGCAGATGACATGTACATAACAAATTAAAAAAATATATGTTTGGTAGAAGTGGACACGGAATAGATACTTAATTAATCAATTAATTGGAAGTCAGAAAACCTGGTCTCTAACCCCTGCTCATACTAACTTTACTGGAAAGATCAAGATGTGTTCTTAAAATAAGATTAGAGAGACTATAAACTGGGTACCTGCAAGCCAACTATGCTGTGGATATGTTTCATTAGGACAGCACAGTGTTTGAATAAACTTGAACTCAATGCTTTTAGGTGGGGCCAAACTCTCTAGTTTCCAGCCACCGTTACTTCCTACTCTACTGTCTCACCAGAGATAACTTCACATAGGTTCTGTTGGCCCTGGAAGGCATTTGGGTTTGAGAATCTAAAGACTATATAATCTCTGAGGTCCCTTCCAACTGTAAAAATCATCTATGCCTGGATTGGTTATGAAGTAGATACTAGAAATAATAGGGGGGAACTGGATTTGGTTGATATCAAAATGTAGAGCAAAGAATAAACCACAGGTAGGGGACACCTGGGTGGCTCAATCAGTTGAGTATCCGGCTCTTGGTTTCTGCTCCCATCATGATCTCAGGGTCCTGGGATTGAGCCCCCAGTCAGGCTCCGTGTTTGGTGTGGACTCCACTTGGGATTCTCTCTCTCCCTCTGCCCCTCACCCTGCTCTCTCTCTCTCTCGCTCTCTCTCAAAAAAAAGAATAAACAACAGATAAAGCTCAAAGTTAACATACAGATACTCAGAGGTGCGGAGAATATTCTGGCAAATTTATTTTCAAAAGGGAAAAGAAAAGCTTAATGCTTATAACATCTGGAGATCAGAATTTTAACATAGGGATTAAAACACACATGTTAAAATGGCCTCATCCTAACAGGCTCAGAACCACAGGTTATTTACCCATATTACATAAAACACAGCACAGTCTGCCAGTCCTAGCAGCCTCTGCTCAGCAACCAGGCTCAGGGTAGAACCAGAGGCAAATGGAGATGAAGTTGGCAACAAGAAACAGCCCTCCCACCTCATCCCTATTGACCCTCACTTCTGTGAATGAATTCTCTCTTCTTTTATTAAAATTCCACCGCCTCCATGCAAAAGCTACTTTAAAAAACACCAGTTCCCAAAATTTTTAAAGATTCCTATATTTTATGTCTTCTCAATAAGGTAACAAAAAATCAAATATATCTTTAAAGCCTGAAAAACAACCTATCATAACGTCTCCATATACTGAGCAGCCAACTATAAAGTCTTTGATATGTATCATTTTAATTCCAATTTTACTTACAATCCTCCTTAAATTTCAGCAACAGAAAACAGATTTTTCTCTAAAACAGTTGTTTTCTCTAAAACAGATTTTTCTTCAAAACAGCATGTTTTGAAAAAGTGATCATAAAGGGAAAACTTATTTCATCATTTTCCCAAAATTTTAATGAGCTTAAAAAAATTCTCTTTAAAGTTTTATTGGCTTTTATATCCAGAGAAATTTTTTTAAAAAGGAGTAAGGTGTAATTTTATATATTTTAATTTCTATATTCAAGAAACAGAAAAATAAAGTAACTGCCCAATAAACATATGAAATCATATTAATCTCACTAATAAGGAAAATCTAAGCAGTGGTCAGATATCAATTTGTAGCTATCAAAAAGGCACACACACGTGCACACACACACACACACACACACAAACAGAAAATCCAGTACTGGAATATGGCCACTCAAAAACTCCGATGGATTGGTATAATCATTCTTTGGGGTAATTTGTCAATATGTATCAAGAGCTTTAAGATATGCATGCACTTTGATCTAGTAATTACACATCTAAAAATGTATCCTAAAAAACTAATCAAAAATGCAGCCAGAGATTTATGTTCAATACTCAATCTACAATACTGTAATAATGAAAGACTGAAACAGCCTAAATGTCTAAGATTCAAACACAGTTACATAAATTACTGTACACCCACTTGAAGATCTATCACGCAGCCATTAAAAAGCTTGCTTCTTGAGGAATATGCAGTAACGTGGGAAATATGTGGCAATAAAATGTTAAGTGGAAAAAACAGGATGGCAAACTCCAGGTAACATTAGGTTCCAGTTCTGTGTAAGAGTATTTATAAAGACTCTCTGCTTGTTGATCTAGGTGAAGGTTCCCGGGTGTGTTTAGTTTGTGAAAATCCAATAAGCTATACATCTGTGTTATTCATAGCTTTCTGTATGCACGATATACATCAATAAAAGATTTGTTAAAGGTTGATTTATTATGTTTTATACAAATACCCAGTTAAAAAAAATGGAAGGAAATAAAAAAAAAGATTTTAATATGTAGTAAGTGCCTTGGTAAAGAGTCGGAGGAAGGCCTATCTAAAAAGCAAAAAGGAATATCTAGAAAGCAAAAAGGAGCTACAGGAATTAAATGAGATAATTTACATGAAGTTTTCAGAATACTGCCATGTACACATATTGTATATTCAAAACTGTTAGGTTCATTATAAATCCTTTAAAACTACCATTGAACAGAACTTGAATTCTTACTGAGAAGGAGGTTTTTTATTGAAAGCAATCACTAAAAACAGATTTGGAGAGGATACTGTGCTACTGAATCAACTCCTGCCCCACAATTATCAGTTTACCAGCAAGTGGCTCTCATTCCCACACTCACCTCCGGATGTGACCCTGCCACCTCTCCTTCCTCATTGAACCTTACAAAGTTCTTGGGCTAGCTTGAGGCATCATCTCTCATCTGATCCCTGACAAGACAGCCAAATCTGAAACCTTAAGGATAACCAAATTGTTTTAATTTGTCTCAAGATGCAGTGAACTCCCTTACTTTGGTGGTAAGTGGCTGGATGATAGATACTGGATTCAGAGAAGAGATACCTAAAACCAAAAATTTCCATAGCTGACTTTGTTAATGAAGTAATCTTACAGGATATCAGCTGTGGGTAACATTTCCTTCCTTTGTTAAGATTTTTTTTTATATTATGTAACCCGTGATGGACACCCTGGATTCATTCCTAGCCTAGAAACTGCATTGCTAAATTAATAATAACCTCTTTTTCCAAAGGTCAAGTACGATGGAGGTTAGTTTTACTCAATAAACATTCAAATCCCAAATCTTCCTCTCTGGATGATATCACTCCCTTGGTCACCTCTCCCTTCCTTTCTACCCGCATACCATCAGGTCATACTATCCCTTCAGAAGAGATGAGACTTCCATAACTGTCCCCGTGGGAGAGTTTTCATACAAGCTGAAAAAGAGAAAGACATGCTGAAATTTCTACTACATTTACTCAGACCATAAATCCCAGACCTCCTGTGCTTCCTCTAAATGGTGGCTCAAACATTTTTAGACAAATTGGAACTTATTAAGATAAATACACATTGTCAAGATTGTCCAAAAGGCATGGAAGAATTCAAGCTGTTTCTTTCCTTTTAAAAGAGACTGGTTTGTTCCTCTTTTAGTCAAACTCATAAGTAAAACCTCCATCTAGTGCTGATTTCTTCTCTTGCCTGGATTGCCTTTCTATTTTGTTTTTATTTTATCCTCTTGGTAACTTTTAGTCTCTATCTCCAGTTATACCCAACCAGAAGAAAATTATTTTTCACTTATTAAAACTAAATTAGAATTTTCTAATTATAAATGTAATACCCACTCCTTCCAAAATTTTGAAAAAAAAATTAATGTTTAAAAAAATAATAAAATCACTTGAAATACCATCATCCAGAAATCAGTACTATCAATATTTTGTTCCATGCATATATTTAAAATTATAACATGTAACCAAAGGACATTTGTCCATTACTTCTCTGATAATCAAAGAGCTCAAAGGTAAAAAGCTACAAAGGTACAGTTGAAGCTGAGTCCACTGGTAATGCTACCAGATTGGGTCAAAGATCCATAGAACACTAGGTCACTGGGACAAAGAGAGTATGCCAGGCAGGAGTATCTCTTTAAGTAAAGCTGATATGTGCACCTCACAATTTAAAACAAATATACATATATGTATATACATGTAATGTGTATATATAATGTATAAATATAAATATATATAGTATATAGTATTTGGTTTAAGTATCATAGCTAAGGCTTAAAATACAATTTGAATTACTATATTTAATTTACACGTTCTAAATATACATCTATTCTAAAAAAAAAAAAACAACTAGATTCTTATCCATAATACTTATTAAGGGATGCATTTCTTAACCCAGTGATTCTCAAAATGTGGCCTACAGAATACAACCTATATAGGAATCACCTAGGGACTTGGTAATAAAGCAGATGTTCAACCCTTACCAAAGATCTAAGAATTTCTAACGGCTAAGTGGGAGTGGCAGGGAGGAAGACCTGGGGAATCTGCATGTTTATAGGTATTCCAAGTAATTTTTTTAAAGATGTTATTTATTTATTTGAGAGAGAGAGAGAATGAGAGAGAAAGCACATGAGAGGGGGGAGGGTCAGAGGGAGAAGCAGACTCCCTGCTGAGCAGGGAGCCCGATGCCAGACTTGATCCAGGGACTCCAGGATCATGACCTGAGCCGAAGGCAGTCGCTTAACCAACTGAGCCACCCAGGCACCGGCAAGTAATTCTTAGAGCCCTAAAATTAGAGAACCACTGCTTTATTTCTTAATTAATAGAAACGGCAACGGCAATTGTTTTTAGAATCAAAACTCCAAAAACCAGATTTATATTTATTGGTGTCACTGTACAGATTTGGCCAGTAATAACTGCACACTTAATACGATTTATGAAAATGACTTTCTCCCAAACTGAATAAAATCAACAATATGTAAAGAGATAAAAAAGAATCATATCATTGCAATCCTAACTTTCCCCTTTCAAAAGAGAAAGGTTTCTCTCTTGCAAGAGAGAAGGAAGGCTTTAACCTTGGTCAGGACGGAAGTTAGAAGGGTAAGTACCAAGTTGGAGATAAATGGGGCACAGAGCACAACTTGGATTAAAATTGTGAAAGCCGCCCTAATCCATAAACACATTTTAATCCTGACCACCAGCCTGTTAGAATAACCATGCAAAGCTCTGTGCATGGGATTTAAGGGAAGCCACGATGTTTAATGGGACCTTCTCGAGGTTACACTCAAAATGTGCAAATTTTGGGAGAATACACTCCTGAAGATTAACTATACCAGCCAGAGAACCAAGTATTACATGGGTTCACAAAATTAAGTCTTTAAAAGTTCCTTTCAGAAGTGATAAATTGGGGCGCCTGGGTGGCTCAGTTGTTAAGCGTCTGCCTTCGGCTCAGGTCATGATCCCAGGGTCCTGGAATCGAGCCCCGCATCGGGCTCCCTGCTCAGCGGGAAGCCTGCTTCTCCCTCTCCCACTCCCCCTGCTTGTGTTCCCTCTCTCGCTGTGTCTCTCTCTGTCAAATAAATAAGTAAAATTTTTAAAAAATAAAAAGAAGTGATAAAGTAGTTAATTACCAGTTTCCATGTCATTTCTTCCTTTTTTTAAGATTTTATTTATTTATTTGAGAGAGAGAGAGCACACGCCCGCACAGAGGGAGTCTGAAAGGAAGAAACAGACCCCCCCCCAACCCTGCTGAGCAGGGAGCCCGACCGTAGACTGGATCCCAAAATCCCAAGATCATGATCTGAGCCAAAGGCAGACGCTTAACCAACTGAGCCATCCAGGCACCCCTCCCTGCCATTTCTATAGACTGTGGTTTCTTTCAAATTTAGAACCTTTTCTGGATGGCACAATAATGTTGGACCTGGTCAGACTAGTTTAAGGTTTCAGTGCCACACCCTAGCCAAGACCAGACCCCTGGGGATTTGACGGCTGCTGTGCAGCTTTGTGATCAAGCAGGTGTTGGAACTGTTGGAATGGACCAACTGCCTCCAAAAATGTGAGAAACTCTTACTGCAAGAGATTGGAGACAAAACCATTATAAGTTAAACCAGAGACCCTGTATTTTGGTACCAATAGTAGTAGAAACTCTTATTAATAAATTAATTAACAATCCTTAATAATAACTCTGATCTTTCCGCTGAGAATTACAGGAGTGTGGTGGACAGTGGGTAGACAGTGACTAGGATTCTTGGACCAGACCTATCACTTTGAGGAGCGCAGAAGTGCTGGGAAGAGAGAGCTCTAACACTGTGTTCTCTCACAGGTATAAATACTGCATGGGGCGCGTGGGGGCCTCAGTCAGTTACGTGTGGGACCCTTGATTTCAGCTCAGGTCTGACCCTATGATCTCAGGGTCATGAAATCGGGCCCCGCATCTGGCTCAGTGCTGGGCATGGAGCCTGCTTAAAGTTCTCTCTCCCGCCCCTCCCCCCATTCCTTCATCCACATGCAAGAGCTCTCTCTCACACTCTAAAAAATAAATACTGTATGTAGTTGGTCATCTGCCAAGGGGTGGCAGAGTAAGACCTGGAAGTCTACAGAGCCAAGACCAATTCAAGTAAGGGTAATTTAGATCAGGAACTGATAGAGTTGTTGGGTTACATTGTGACCATCAAGGAGCCCTCTGAATTCTCACTGGTGGTGGCACTTAGTCAGGGCTGAGAAGAAAAAGGAAGGCACTTTAGTGCCCGTCTCGCAAGGGAGGACTTTAGGAAGCCAGATGTGATACAGCTATTCCTCTATCTCTTGAAGATGAATTCCTGGCAGAACTCTCTCAGGTGCAGATTTGCAGGTTCTCAGTGGTCTGACTTGGCCTCCGATGTGGCAAGGTGAGCCATAAGGAGCCTCACTCCTCAGGTTTGCAGGCTCCAACATGAATGAATAAACACTGAAGACCCCAACACTCTCTGAGCTTTGGGTGTTGGAAACCGCCCTGTGCTTGTTTGAGTTTGGGATAATCAGACCCTATAACTTCTTTACTAAAGCCACTGAAGGAAGAGTCCTCCATGGTTGTTCCCTGAGGAGTCAAAATTCCCAGCTCCAGCCCCCCCCCGATCTTTTTTTAAGACTTATGGATTCCCTTGTCCCTCCACCTGGCATTGCCTCCAGTTCACACCCAAAACAGAATTACAAGAATTATGATAACTGTTAAGCAACATCACAGAGAGAGAAGACAATCTGCAAATAGCAAAAAAATCTCTGAACTACACTGTCAAATATTAAGAATTCCCAGGGTGGTGGGGGAGCTCTCAAAAGACCAACCAGGGGAAAGTACAGCAAATTGATTGATGTGAGAAAGTTCTTCCCCCATCTCCAACCCTGCCAAAGAAAGCCCGTCATGTTATTCCTTTACCCAGGATCAGTCTTGATCATGAGTACTCACCCTCCATTATTACAAACTGAGATGACACAATGATTCTGTAGCCTTCTTAGACAGTTTCCAACAGCAAGTCCTAACCTACAAAGGAAAGTCATTCTCATCTGTAATATTATTTTGGACTTCAAATTTAATCCGGTTTACTCCTCTCCCAAAGACTCACGGCCCTCAAGGCCTTTATGTGTGGTTGTCCCGGCCCACAACGCTCTCCCTTCCCTTCCAGTTCTTCCCCTGACCAGGGGTAACTTTGCCTGAAAGTCAGATCACAATTGTTTTTCTTCAAGGAAGTTTCCCTAATCCCCCCTGACCAGGCTGTAAACTCCATTAAATATTCCCACAAAATCGCACACTCCTCCTACTTGGCACTCACCATACTGTAATTCAATGATTATTTGAGTAATGATTTGTTCAATCTCTAAATTCCTCATAGACCATAAGCTTCATGAAACCACGATAGTGTCTTATTCATTGTTGACTATGACCCTAGTGCTGAGTACATAACAGATGCTGAGCAGTATCTACAGGATGAATAAAAAAACACCTTAAAAAGTAAAATCAAGGGGCGCCTGGGTGGCTCAGTTGGTTGGACCGCTGCCTCCAGCTCGGGTCATGGTTCCAGAGTCCTGGGGATCGAGCCCCATGTCGGGCTCCCTGCTCATGCGGGAAGCCTGCTTCTCCCCTCTGCCTGCCGTTCCCCCTGCTTGTGCTCTCTCTCTCTCTCGCTATCTCTGTCTGTGTGTCAAATAAATAAATAAAATCTTTAAAAAAAAAAAAAGTAAAATCAAGGAAAAGTTATTACTAAGGTACTTTTACTTTATCAAGATTATGCAAACCTAACCTCAACTGTTACTTTTAAAGATAATTATGGTGTAAAATGTTTAACAGATATTGTTAACCTTTAATTTATCATTCTGCTTTTGCTTACAAATGGAACCAAAAATGATGAGAAGTTCAAAATAATATTTACCTAAAATAGAATGAGTCATTTTATAAACTGGGACTGCAAATAAAAATGGTAACTAAGTAGTCTTATAGTGACCATGGTTCCAGTTAAGTAATATCCAACCAAGGCAAGATATGGGTATTAAACATTCATGAGCTGCTCAGAATATTATGAATTAATCAGTGTTTCCTCATTTAAATGTTTAATATTTAATGCTAGTGCTTCTACAGTCTCTTGAAATTATTACACTTTACTATGTACCTTACAACCGAATAACAATAAAGTTGATATATAATATCTGAGAACTCTGGTTCCACAATGATCCATACATTATAGGAAAACATGATTGCAGTGTATTAAGCTTTTGATGAAATTCTCAACACATTTATCTCAGATGCAAAGAGATAATACAACAACAACAAAAACAACTCATGATAAGCAAAAGTAAGTGCTTGTGGGATGTGATTGCCTTTCATTCATGATGAATTATTTGTAGAAGCTTACTAAAAATCTGGCTTTCGTGAACTCCCCTAGACAAATGTAAGTGGTATGCTAAAGGCATTTTAGATAATACAGAGTATTCCAGCTTGCATGTCAGTCTAGTAAATCTTCTAAACACTAGCTATGGAAATAGAATATCCCCCCAAATGAATTAATTTATTTCAAGTCCTCTCAGGCACCTGGCATTTAAAAATTCAATAACAGCCCCAAATGTTTCATTCTTACATATACTCTATCACTCAGAAATCTCAAGGAAATTAACTTCAATTCATTATATCTCACAACATACCCAATTCCTTTAACCCTATTAGGGAAGCCCCTTTGTGCATCAAATACAAAACAATGGTGACTGTTATGGGTTGAACTGTGTACCACCCCTAAAATTCATATGTTGAAGTCCTAACCCCTAGGACCTCAGAATGTGACCTTATTAGGAGATAGGGTCTTTACAGAGGTAATCAAGTTAAAGTGAGGTCATTAGTGTGGGCTCTAAACCATATGACTGGTGTCCTTATAAAAAGGGAAAATTTGCACAAGGAGACAGACATGCAGTGTGAAGAAACAACACAGAGGAAGACCCAACCATCCACAAGCCAAGGCAAGAGGCCTGGAACGGATCTTCATGGCTCTCAGGAGGAATCAACACTGCCCTGGGGATTTCAGATTTCTAGCCTCCAGAACTGTGAGACAATACATGTCTGTTGTTTTAAGCTACCTAGTTTGTGATATTTTGTTATAGTTGCCCTAAAAAGCAAATACAGTGACAGAAGTAGAATACCGTTCATTACAACAGAAATAGTCCATTCATAAAATATGTAAAAATTAAATTTCCTAGTGAAGCTGCAGTTTGCCTCCAGCACATATATTAACATGAGAAATTATTATATATTATGTTTTATTAAATGTGACTTCTCACAATGTCAATGTTACTTAGGAGACTTATAACTGCTATGACACTTGTTCCTCCAAAATTTCCTTTTCCACATCGATGTATATTTTTGGCATGACATTGCCTTTTACCCTTTTCAAATTAAATTATTTCTGTCTCTCTATATCTATTTTAGCAAAACTAACTACAGCAAAGAATGAAATATAAAATATGGTCATTTTCATCAGATGAATAACCCAACTTTTCATTAAGTAAAGCAAATTTAGAACAGATACACAAATGCATAAACAAGTATATCTATATGCATATTAATTGTCTTGCACCATTGATGCCATGACCATAATCGTTAATGCATTAAGAATACTCAATAGGACATGTAAAACATTTTTAAACACTTAATACCTCCATGTATTGTGTTTGGATGCTTTATGCTAGAACTACATTTTCGTGAATGAAATTACATTCCAGTTGCTCTACAGAGTTTTCTAGGTAAAGAAATATTTGGTGAATACACACACACACACACACACACACTTCTTTCTTTATATAATCAGTGTGTATATATAGGTGTGTGTGGGTGTGTACATGTATCTATTTTTCAATTTCCTTCATCCTACCTCAGTTGAATTTTTAAATAATTTAGGCTTTCATCTCAAGTTTGCATGAACTGGAGTGTATACTCATTTTTTTAGTTAGTTTAGTAAGTTTTAATTCTCAAAATGCCTATGTAGGAAAATCCAGAATGAAGAATATTATTTATAATTTGAAATTTCCACTGAGTGAAAAGTAATTTCCCCAACATCATAATTCAAAGGCCTAATGTGGGACTAGGCTGTTCACATGTGATGGAAGAGAGGCAATGATATTCTAGATTACAGCCCTTCCTTTCATTTTAGTGGACAAATTAACTAGTATGACATTTTAAGAATATAAATTTGAAAATAACATTTTCTTTCCTACTTTGCACCTCTTACATACTCTATATACAACATTTAGCTACAAGATGCATGGTTAATACCCAGTTCAGTGGTCGGCACTTATACTGCTGTATCAAAACGCTAAACAATGCAACTCATGGCAAGATTTTAGCACACATTTTAGTATATGTGCTGCCGAAGCAAGCAGTTTAGCACACATTTTAAAGGAAATCATGTTCTCAAAACATAGCCAAATGTAAAATAATTAAGAGTATAGTATACTAAGATTCTATAAAATAAACCATATGCTAAAATAAAATTTCAAGAAATGTATGGAAAAGTGAAACTACTATTAATTCATGATAAACTAAGATATGAAAAAAATTAAATAGCATAAATTTATTTATCCAAAAGAAGGTATACAAAATGTTAAATCTAGGGGCACACAGGTGGCTCAGTCAGTTAAGTGTCTGCTTTCGGCTCAAGTCATGATCTCAGGGTCCTGGGATGGAGACCCACATCAGGCTCCCTGCTCAGTGTGGAGTCAGCTTCTTCCTCTCCCTCTGTCCCTCCCCCAGCTCATGCTTTCTCTCTCTCAAATAAATAAATAAATAAGCTCTTTAAAAGAATGTTAAATCTAGAATAGGGTTAGGGTTAGAATATTATATTAGTTGCAGGCACACAACATAGTGATTTGACATTTATATCCATTAAGAAACGCTCACCATGATTAAGTGTAGTCACCATCTGTCACCATACGAAGTTATTATATTATTATTGACTACATTTCCTATGCTGTACTTTTCCTTCCCGTGACTTATTTTACAAATGGAAATTTGTACCTCCTAATCTCCTTCATCTATTTCACCCACTCCCCCCCTCATCTTCCTCCTCTCTGGCAACCACCAGTTTATTACCTGTATTCATGCATCTGTTTCTTTTATTGTTTTTTCATTTTTTTTTATTTTTAGATTCCACATATAAGTGAAATCACATGCTATTTGTCTCTCTCTGTCTGACTTATTTCACTTAGCATAATACCCTCTAGGTCCATCCATGCTATCGCATATGGTGAGATTTCATTCTTTTTTTATAGCTAATATTCCACTGATTATACATATCACATCTTCTGTATCCATCTTCTGTCAGTGAATGCTTAGGTTGCTTCCATACATTGGCTATTGTAAATAATGTTGCAATAAACATAGAGGGGCATATATTTGAATTAGTATTTCCAATTTCTTTGGGTAAATACTCAGAAGTGGAATTACTGAGTCTTATAGTATTTCTATTTTTAATTTTTTGAGAAACCTCCATTCTAGAGTGACTGTACCAATTTACAATCCCACCAACAGTGAATGAAGGTTCCCTTTCTCCACATCCTCACCAACACTTGTTATTTCTTATCTTTTTGATCCTAAGCCGTTCTGACAGGTGTGAGGTGATATCTCATTGTGATTTTGATCTGCGTTTTCCTTGTGATTAGTGATGTTGAGCATCTTTTAATGTGTCTGTTGGCCATTTCTGTGTCCTCTTTGGAAGTCTATTCAGATCATCTGCCAATTTTTTGATCAGATTGTTTATTTTTTTGGTGTTGAGGAGTATGAGTTCTTTACATATATTGGACTTAACCCCTTATTGGATATATCATTTGCCAATATCTTCTCCCATTCAGTAGGCTGCATTTTCATTTTGTTAATAGTTTCCTTTGCTGTGCAAAAGCTTTTTAGTTTGATGCGGTCCCAATAACTTATGCCTTATCTCAAGGCAACAGATCCAGAAAAATACTGCTAAGGCCAACACATGTTTTCTTCTAGGATTTTTATGGTTTCAGGTCTCACAGTGAGCTTTTTAATCCATTTTGAGGTTTTTAATATGGTGTAAGAAAATGATCCAGTTTCATTCTTCTGCATGTCTGTCCAGTTTTCCCAACACCATTTGTTGAAGAGACTGTCTTTTCCCCATTGTATATTCTTGCCTCCTTTTTTTAAAAATTCCAGCATTTTATTTATTTTTTTAATTAACATATAATGTATTATTTGTTTCAGGGGTACAGGTCTGTGATTCATCAGTCTTACACAATTCACAGAGCTTGCCTCCTTTGTCATACATTAACGGACTGTATAAGTTGGATTTATTTCTGGGCTCTCCATTCTGCTCCAGTGATCTATGTGTCTGTTTTAGTGCCAGTACCATACCGTTTAATCAAAACGATAGGTAATCAACCTATCTCTGTAATATAGTTTGAAACTCGGGAGCATGATTTCTCCAGCTTTGTTCTTCTTTCTCAAGATTGCTTTGTCTATTTGGGGTCTTTTGTGGTTCTATACAAATTTGAGGATTATTTATTCTAGTTCTGTAAAAAATACTATTTTGATAGGGATTGCATTGAATCTGTAGATTGCTTTGGAAATATGGACTTTTTTTTTTTTTAACCAGCAGGTTCCCCAGTCCTCTCCCAAGTCTACCAGCAATCAGATCTATTAGAAAATCCTAAAATAATCTGACACCAACTCATTTATCAACTTATCACCTGTTAACAGTCAAGTACTATAAGCCAATAACATCTATTTCAATATACTGTCTTTGGGTTATAACTAAATGCAAAGAGAGAGGGAAGAATCACATTCTAGAGAGTAAACATGTATTTTTAAGGGGAAATAAAATACCATATTATTTTATTTAAATCTTCTAATTGCCTTATTATGATATAATTACTACTTTAGATACTTCACATATCACCAAATCATAGTCCTAAAAAATCACACTTGGGAGGGTAGGTGTTATGTTCATCTCAATTTTTTTGTCTGCTTTAAGGAGATATTCCTTTCACTCCAATATTTAGCCTGAACTTTGCTTATCAAATCTTCCAACACTCCTTATCATGACACTGTTTTCATTATGTCCTTTGTGTGTGCTTATGTGATTTAGCTCCCACAAGCATCTGTGTACTAGGCCTTCTTTGACTTCAGAGCCCCTATATTTAAAAGTCTAATGGACTTATATTCACACATGCAGACATCAGTTCCTATTTGGATAGCCAAACATCTCTTTGTTACAACAACTGTTAAGTTAATCCTAAAGAAAATAATTTACATTTGGTGCTATTGCTATTTATTGATTTCCCTGGCTTGTTTAAAATCAGTGGTTGTGTTGTTGTCCCAATTTGTCTTGATTTTGTTTGTTAATTATTTGATGAAGTTTAAAGCAGCAAAGGGTTAAGTAGAAGAATCAGTGAGGACCTTAAGCTTGATTTTTCATATCATCCTATGGTCTATTTGCAAAGTCAGGAAATCTAAGAAACTGATTTTCTAAAGTATGTTAGTTATGTACAACTCCCTATGATTCTTGACTTTGCTAACATACTGTACAATAGTCATTTTAAAATAAATTTATTTAAAAGTTCACCTTTTGGTACTTAAGCAATCGTCAGTTAACAACTTGCTCTCAACCTTTTCCAATTTCCAATAAAATGAATACCTCTCCTGATATTTCTATAAACCTTTCTTTAAACACACTCTCTCTGCGTCTTTCTTTTTCTCTTCTAATATAAATTGGACAATATAAGAAAGTCTCTGATGTCTTGAAATACATCACCAGAAATGACTCCAAATGCATAAATCCATATTAAGCAAACGGAGACATGAAGACCCAGTATCTCTCCATATAAAGCGTTAGGGAGATGTATACCAATAAAGCACACATAGCAGCTGTTTACACTCAAAAGTTCAGGAAAAAAATGCTTAAATCATTATATTGTTTAAACAGTAAGGATGAGGAGCAATACCCTAGCATCTCAGACACTTTCAAGAAGGATGAAAGAAATATTCTGATAAAAAAAAAAAACACTTTTTGCTTCAAAAAAATCATTCTTTAAATCCCACCTTCCTGAAGAAAATGGTATTTTAACATAGAAATGGGCTCTGGCCTCATTATAAGGTGTTTCCCCTGCTAGCCCTTCATTAAATGAACTTACACTCTTCAATGATGTCACAGTCATCTCTATATCCAGCTCCTGGTGGGCCTTCTGGTGGGGACCAATCACCAAGGCCTGGCTCCTCCCTTTCTCTTTCTCATCCTGTGTATTGATGCAAGCCCCAAGATTCCTGCTAACTTCAAAGCGAGATGTGCTCCAAGATCAGTACCCTGGGAGAGGACGGGTGGGTCAGGCAAGAAAAAGCTTCCAAAGGAAGACAAACTCTTGAAAGTATCCTAAATTCATACTTACTACAAATAGTTTCTTAAAAATGTTAAAATACTGCCCTACCTAAAGCTTACCATAATGATTTGAAGGGTTATTGGTGTTTGTTTGGTTTTGAATCCACACGCATAGCTTGTTGCTTTCTTTGCCATAAAGCATCAAGAGGACTCAGGGCAACTCAGACAGTGATTCAATCACTAACAATGTTCAATGTTCTCCACAGCTTCACTAAAAGCAGTTTGAATGTGCTCTTGATAAATTATGTTTTGGCAGTGCTCATATTTTTAAAGGCACTGGTGAGGGAAATACATAAACACACACACACAGAGAATTTTATATGAAGAATATTAAATATGCCAATCTAAATATTAAATGAGAATGTAATCTTAACTAGAAGCTATAGTGGATTTGTTTTGGTAAAAATAAATAATGAAAACCTACAAGCCTTACTTAATTCATATCCCAATTTTATCTCTTTCTGTTGTTAAGTGCAGTTGCCAAATAGGCTATGGGGATAGGCACCTAACCAAACACTTTGGATGAGAACGGTGTAAGTGTGTGTGTGTGTGAGAGAGATTTACTCCTATTTTCCTTTATTGGGAAAAAAGAATATTCTTCATATATCCTTTCTGGCAATCCCCTGACCATCATTTCCCAACTGTAGACTATCTGAATTAAAGTCTGAACTGGTACAGAACATATGGAATACTAGAAGTCCCCAACACTCTTGAAAACAAGGTCTGAGGGGCACCTGGGTGGCTCAGTCGATTAAGTGTCTGCCTTCGGCTCAGGTCATGATCCCAGAGTCCTGGGATCGAGTCCCGCATTGGGCTCCCTGCTCAGTGGGGAGCCTGCTTCTCCCTCTCCCTCTGCACCTTCCCCCTGGCTGTGCTCTCTCTCTCTGTCAAATAAGTAAATAAATAAAATCTTAAAAAAAAAAAAAGGAAAACAAAACAAGGTCTGACATGGAATATAAAAATGAATAATTAGACATAAAAAATTAATATACCACAAACAGACTTTATAACTAGATTATCAAAGTGCTTAAATTTAAGTGGGCAAGAGTCGATTTTTGTGTTCTGGTAAACTAAAACAGAAATGATGAGGAGTTATAAATCTGGATATAAGCTAAATCTTCAATATTTCAAAAGTACACAGGAGTAAATGCTTCCATGTATATTTTATGCTGACTTTTTTTAAGGACAGTATTTCAAGAGCCTCAGAAAACAGCAAGATTGAAAATAATTTTTTTCAAAAAGCCTTTTTAGCTGAGGAAAAAGCCAACAGCTATCCTTTATAAAACAGGTTTCAGCTAATGGCAGACCATTCTGTTCATCAAACACTGGAAAGGATAGAAGCCAGCCACTGTGGCCTGGTGTTCAGCCCTGAAAGGGATGCAGTACTTATATTTTTCAAATAGTATACTCTTTAATTCAATCTTAACCAGGTTCCAGTCCTATCTTTCCATAGCCATGAGACCTTGAGTAATCCAAACAAATTTCCTAGATTTCAACTGAATAAACTGTATAAGTAGATTCAAAGGCATCCAAAATGTTTTCCAGCCCCAAATCTCTTACGACCCCATGGTGTTCTTATGAGATGTTTTAATATATTACCATGAAGAGTTATTGAATTCATTTCTCTAGAAATTCAAAATGAGTAAAAATAATAAAATGTCTGCTAGGACTTGAGGCTATTTTCTCCATCAACAGAGAAATGGATACACCTTCATAATTCCTTGTGATGCTATAGCATCCAAACTATTATGGCTCAGTTAGATTCAGTGTCTAGTTTCAACCTAGGGACTCAAAACTTTCTCCAATTCTAGGAAATTCTCTACCACTGTCCCTTTGAAGATTGCACCTGCCTCATTTGCTGCACTGTCTCTTTCTTGAACTCCTATCAGATGTAGAATCATTTGTTGCTATGTTCTTGCTTAGGTTTCTGACTGTGCTCAGAGCAGATTCAGGCCTTTATGTACATGTCTTGTAGCCTTCAGCTTCTGTTTCTCTCAAGGTGACCTTTTTTTTCACCCAAGAACCAGGACAAGAAGCCTACTTCCATGTCACATGTCAACTCTCATGGGCAGAGATCTTTAGGTACTCACACAGGAACAGGAAGATTCCAACCCAGCTTTGGGCTTTATGCTTCAAGCTCAGGTCCATCCTTCTTTTATGTTTGGAGACCTGATTCCTTGATTCAGACTTAAACATCTCAGTTCTTAGGGCATAGGTTAGGTCCAGATTGTCCTGTGGGTCTCTGTAGCTTCTATTCTTTCTAACCACTATGTCTTTGGGTCCTTTCTTGCTGCTGGCACCTGAAGATTCCCCCTAATTTGCTTTTGAGTTCAACTCTGTATTTTAAATTTTTTTTCATATTTCATCCAGCATTTAATATGTCTGGAATGGCATTAAGTCTTTCCCATGTAGGTTCACCCTCTACCTGTTGCTTTCTCTACATTCTACATAGACAATAAAGTGCTACATCTCTCAGGCACATTTAATGGTTACTCAGGCACATTAAAAAATTCAGATGCAATGTCATTTCTACTTATGCTACTGTTAGTCATCACAGTCACCCATTTATCGACAAGAGCAACTATCTGAAATGAACAGATTCCCTGAAAGACAGAAGACCACAGTAAAACTGATTTTAATATCAGAACTAAGTGTTCAATTAGGAAATAAGTAACAATATTGCCAAATCAACCTACTACCAAGGAAAGAAAAGGCCTGGACAAAGCCAAACAGATTTTACGAAACATGACCCAAAAATGTGAGTTTTAATCCACACAACATAAAAGTATCTCCTTACAGAATGATTTCTGGGTATAACAAAAAAAAATAATCTGAGGAGAAAATCTCTCCTTTGGGCTGGTTTTGAAAATTTTTTAATTAGGAATCATACTGATACACTATAATCTTTGGATACAAGCTTGGTTAACCAGGAAAAGATATGAAAGTGTGTTTAGACCATGTTTACATCTTCTCCCAAAAGGGGTTATTAGCAAGGATTTAAAAAAACTTAGAAGTGCTAAAATTTCAATGTAGACTTGAAAGGGAGGGAGACGCTAAGGATGAAGTTGTAGATGGCACGGACTGTTGTCCTGGACCAGAGTAAAGAAGAATGAAATCACTGGGGTGTTAAAAGAGAACTGTCCTGGCAACTTTACAATTTATTCTTAGAAATGACAAAGATGAACATGAAAAGAAAAACAGGGGCAGGGGGGCAAGGGGAGGAGGGATAGGATGTTCTTGGTGCCTTGGGATTCTCTTAGAGAGATTAATACTTCATAGTGGAACAGGAAGCATAGACCCAGGTAACAGGAGACTAAGGAACCTGCCATAAAGGGGAAAGAAAAGGATAAATGAGTCATGTTGCAGAGGTAGAATTGGAGGGGCACTGGGTTGTTTGCCTTGGCTTCCTCAAGCCATTCTCATTGGAAATATCTCTGGAATTCAGTTCCCTTGAGTCCAAAAAAAAAAGTGCTTTACTGAAATCTGTCTCAAGTGAAAAAAGTTTTTTTTCAAACTTTTCTCAGCACTCCAGAAGAAAATTAATATATGGAGGGAAACAAACTATTCTTTTTCTATTTAGTTTGCTGAGCAAAAATAAGTGGAGGTACAATAATTATCTCAGGGGTTGCAACCAGAACAATTGAGTCTGCTGGTTTTTAACTATAATAAAAAGTTACCTAATTCTAAGAGTGTTGATTCAACCACGGCAGTAGACCTTTCCATGTGTGTAACCTGTCATAAAACACAGCCACATGTCTAATTTAAACCTCAGATCAATCTTGTAATATAGTGAAACTGGACATTACCTGATCTCTTTTGCCTTCTGGTGAATCAAGGCCCAGAAAAGGTAAGTCACTTACCTTGACTATATGCATGTACACACACACACACACACACACACGGTCAACAGCAGGGCATTGTGTGATGCCTGCTCCCACCTTTATCTCAGGCCCTCTGCACTCCCCTACAGCCCCTCCCATCACCCTGAATGCATTATTTTAGTTTTATAAATGTTGGAATATTTTTAGACGGGGCTTTTGAGATTTCACAGGGTTCCTGGATTGCTGGCCAAGTAATGCTCACATGTTTGCATGACAGAAAGGACATATGTTAAATCTGCAGAAAATCCGCATGAAGGCAAAATAGGTACATTCGTGTGATTTACAAAAGCATTAGTAATAGTCTGAAGGATAATAACATACAGCCCAGTTTTCCCCTGAGCACTGGAAAACACTGGTAAAGTGCCAACAAAGACGTGGACCCCTTCAGACTCCCCAAGGCAGACCCCACCTCTCCTAATCTGGCTCTCCTGACCACAGGGATTACAATCCCTGTCACAGGATAAACATGAGCTCAGAAGCCCTGGAGCACTAATTTCTAAATTTACCAGCCCTGCTGGTATGACCCAAGGCAAGGAATTTAAGGTGTTAGTGCCTCGGGTCCTCATCTACACAACAAAATAGTATCTACCTCACCATGTTCATATAAGGTTTAACTAAATTGAGACAATACATATGAAGCACCCAGCAGCACCCACCTGGATTAAGTACTCAATGATTATTCCCCTCCCCTAAATGTAAGCCACTTTTCCCTGGCAGTTTGGGGAGTCCATTTGTCCTCTGTCATGAACAGGACCCAGTACCAGTCCCCGTTCCTGAAACTTTAAATATCTGGTGGAGGTTTGGCTTCCATAAATTCAAGGAAAGATACTGTAAGATCCATGGGCTGAGAGTCCTGAAATATGAGTTAAAGTCTGAGTTGTGACTGATTTGTTGCAAATGTAGAGAAAATGCACGTGTACAGCAGAATGCTTCTGTCCAACATGAATGAAGCAGCCTCACAGGTCATTCTCTACCATTCACTGGTCCCTCAGCCTCCCAACCAGCTTCCCTCCCGCTCCCAGCAAACAGGAAAATCTCTACTGCTGTGAGGGTCTCAACATATTTTTTATTTCAGTGACTGTGTGTGTGTGTGTGTGTGTGTGTGTGTATACATGTGTGAGAGAGTGGGAAGGTGCAAAAAAATCAAACTGATAAAAAGGGATTATTATCAGAATGTGTGTCTGTGTGCATGAGCCTGTGTGTGCACGTTTGGTCTGATCTTATGTTTGGACAATGCAGAGACTAGCATCAGAGACAGTATCTGTGAGTTGCGATACACAAGTGACTTATTATACATTAGCTCTCAGAAATAATCTTACTGAACCCAGATTAAAGTAGCTGAGCTCCACTGCCTAAAAACTGAAAAAAATCAGAAACATTAAACTTTATATTTTAGAAATGATCAGAGCCCTAGGGATCATTTAGTCCAAGAGAGGGATGTCTAAGACTATTTACTTCCACCTTCTACAGACAGAAAATTCAGCCTCAGCTGAATAGGGAGATTTGTTGAAAGTCACACAAACCGCACAACACACAGCCCATTCGTTTTTCCCTAATCACTCACTGTTCCTTTCTTTCCTGCATTATTTAGTAAATTCCACGGACTGCTAACCACACTCATTCCTTATGATACCGTTTACGTACAGATAACACCCATATTTATATTCCCAGCCCAGACCTCTCCCCTGAATTCCAGACTTTTAGCTCCAACTGTCTATTAGAAATCCCTACACAGGTCCCAACAGTTCCCTGAAATTTAACATCAAACTGAGCTCCTTAGACTCTGCCTCCTCTTCCTGCTGTTTTCTCCATCTCAACAAATGACAACTCTATTCCCTGAGTCGCTCAAGACAGAACTCTCGAAGCCATCCTGACTTCTCCCTACCCAGGTCATCTTCAAAACATTAAAATCTGGTACCACCCTGGTCCAACTCACTGTCCTTTGCCAACCACACTGTTACAGTGGCCTCCTCTCTCACCTCTGCTGCCTTTTTTCCTCTGCTACAGTTCCTTCTTAATTCAGCATCCCAGAATGATCCTTTTTAAAGGAATACATTCAATGGAGTTGCTCCTTGGCTCAAAACCCTTCACAAGGTTCCCTTTCACTCAAGTCCACACAAAGGCCCATGAAACTCTGTATTAGTGGCTCGGTCTTTCCCTCATTTTCCTCACCTCCCTCTGCTATCCCACCCAGACACACTACCCACCCTTGCTGTGACTCAAATACAGAGGCGGGCTCCCACGTGATGATTTTTGTTTCTTTTCTTTTCTTTCTTTTTTTTTTACAGTATACAGAGGGAAGGTCAATGCTTTATTTTTTTAATCTTTTTTTATTATGTTATGTTAATTACCATACATTACATCATTAGTTTTTGATGTAGTGATCCACGATTCATTGTTTTTGTATAACACCCAGTGCTCCGTGCAGAACATGCCCTCTTTAATACCCATCACCAGGCCAACCCATCCCCCCACCCTCCTCCCCTCTAGAACCCTCAGTTTGTTTCTCAGAGTCCATTGTCTCTCATGGTTCGTCTCCCCCTCCGATCTCCCCCCCTTCATTCTTCCCCTCCTGCTATCTTTTTTTTTTCTAACATATAATGTATTATTTGTTTCAGAGGTACAGGTCTGTGATTCAACAGTCTTATACAGAAGACAGGAACAGACATTTTTCCAAAGAAGACATCCAAATGGCCAACAGACACATGAAAAAGTGCTCAACACCTCTTGGCATCAGGGAAATCCAAATCAAAACCTCAATGAGATACCACCTCTCACCAGTCAGAATGGCTAAAATTAACAAGTCAGGAAATGACAGATGTTGGCAAGGATACAGAGAAAGGGGAACCCTCCTATAGTGTTGGTGGGAATGCAAGCTGGTGCAGCCACTCTGGAAAACAGTATGGAGGTTCCTCAAAAAGTTGAAAATAGAGCTACCATATGATCGAGCAATTGCACTGCTGGGTATTTACCCCAAAGATACAAATGTAGGGATCCGAAGGGGTACGTGCACCCCGATGTTTATAGCAGCAATGTCCACAATAGCCAAACTGTGGAAAGAGCCAAGATGTCCATCGATAGACGAATGGATAAAGAAGATGTGGTTTGTATACACAATGGAATACTATGCAGCCATTAAAAAGCCAAAAATTTCATTAAAAGGAATGAAATCTTGCCATTTGCAATGACGTGGATGGAACTGGAAGGTATTATGCTAAGCGAAATAAGTCAATCAGAGAAAGATATGTATCATATGACCTCACTGATATGAGGAATTCTTAATCTCAGGAAACAAACTGAGGGTTGTTGTGGAGTGGTGGGGGCTGGGAGGGATGGGGTGGCTGTTTCTTTTTTTTTTTTAAACGATTTTTTAAATTTATTTATTTAGAGAGAGTGCAGGGGAGGGAGAGGGAGAAGCAGGTTCCCCGCTGAGCAGGGAGCCCCACACGGGGCTCGATCCCAGCACCCTGGGATCATGACCTGATCAGAAGGCATACACTCAACCAAGTAAGCCACCCAGGCGCCCCGTGATTATTTTTGTTTCTGCCTGGAAAGCTCTTCCTCCAGATCATTGCAGAGCTCACTCCCTCATCTCCTTCAAGTCTTTACTCAAAAGTCATCTTCTCAGGGTGAAGCCTTCCTCCCCACTCCCCCCTTCCCTATCCCTCTTCCTTGGCTTTTTCTCTCCCTTAGTTTTATTTTTCTCATCTAACATTCTATACTTTTTATTTACTTATTAGTTTCTGACTCCCCCATCTTGACTATAATCTCCATAAGGGTGGAAAGTTTCTGGCATATCTGATGCGTGAATGAATAGCAATGATAAAATAGTAGGATCCTTGCTAAATAAAACTGGTTCCCAAAGCAGGATTAGAGTGACCAAATGCTAAGAAAAAATATGAAAAGCTTGTATTAAATGTGCCTACATATCTTTATTTGTGCATGTGTATATCCATGCCTGTGTATGTATATGTGTGGTTTGCCATGAAAATGCCTATGAGTCAGCAAAGTAACACTGTTCTGGTCCCCCAAGTCCTTCTTTATATATAGAAAAAAGTACTGTAAACTATTTCCCAAAGAATTAGAAATGGCAGAGTGAATGTAACTAAGAAGGAACACTGCTTTAAGGTGCTTTCTTTACATAAAACTAATTTTACTCTTTAGAAATCACCAACAAGCTTGGGTAAACTCTTATGGATAGCTGGTGTTTTGGAGGTAAGTGTGCACGAGAGGGATATGTAAATTGTTAGGGCAGATGAATTTCTTTAAACACAAATGTGGACTATGTGTTTGATCAGAAAAGTGCTAATGAACAGGGGAATTTAAAATGTTGCTTGTGCAAGAAATACAAGAAGAGAAAACATGTCTGTTATAGACCCCTGTGTTCTTGGCTAGCTAAGGTAAATGGATGACAATTTTGAGAGAAGACAGAATTAAGATGATACTCTACAATGGTCCCAGGTCCTGAGGAAGAACTAATCCATTTTCCCCAAACTGTATGATTTTACTACACTTCAGATTTTAAGAAATTCAAAAAAAACATCTTTAAAATTTATGGTCGGCAATAGCCATCTGAGAAGTGTTCTGATGTATTTTTGCTTTACTCATGGAGCAACTAAACTAAGGCTCAGAAATCACAAACTAATGAATTTAGAACCCTGCCCACCCTGTTTGCAATCATTTATATTCTTGTGGCAGCTCATAAACAATAAAATAGGCAAAATAAGACCAAACAACAACAACAAAAAAAGAAGTTAGCTGATTGAGTAATGTACTCACCAGGTGCTAGGTAATTCCCTCATGCATAATGGAAAATGGTGTAGTCTTATAAGCTCAAGAGCAAGGCAAATATAAGCATAATGTGCTGCTGAACTACTTTCTGAGTTGTTTTAAGTGGATGGGGAAGGATTGTTTTTGTTTTTTTTGTTGTTGGTTTTGCTTTGAGACAAATGCTTCAAAAGTAATTTAGGATTGTGAGTCCAAGCTCCAGAAATCATTCTCTTAGACCTGAATTCTACTCAGCCACTTATTAACTCTATGATTTTAGAAAGTCACTTAATTCTCTTCATGCCTCAATCTCTCCATGCATAAAATGTGCATAAATAGCATTTCAGAAGAGTTGTTGTTAAAATTAAATGAGAAAATGTATATAAAGTATTAAATAAAGTATCTCTAAATAAGAAGCATGAAGTAAATATCAGCTATTTTTTGGATTGCTAACATCTAAATTCTGAGTGCCCCAAACACCCCTGGAATGGGTCTTTCTGTCCCTCACCTCACAAACACAGAATAAAAGTTAGTTCTTATTTTAAAACGTCTAAGTGGGGAGACTTTCCCCAAGTTCTCTTTCTTCTTTCTGAAAAACGATCTTCCTTCCTTCTTTTATTTTTCTGTCTTTTTCTTTCCTTTTTCATTTCTGGATTGTTTTATTTAATCCCTAATACATTCAACTACCCACAGCCGGTTACAGAAAGCAATATCCTTTAGCAAACAAACAAAACATCTACAACCAAACATACTTCCCCACTCCCTTTACCGTACCCCTCACCCTCCTTCACCTGAACTCCTCAGCTACACACTGGCTCCTTCCACTCCTCATAATTAGCCTCATCCTCTGTTCCCTCCCACATATTCCTCTTCACACACACACACACACACACACCTTTACACCTTGCCAGACTCTTCCCTTTCTCCTGCCATGTTGCCATCCCCACTCTCCCTGCTGTCCTCCCTGTCTTGGTTCCTTAAGCTCCTTGCTTGCCCTTCCAACCACTGGCAAGGGTGATGTGCTTCTCCTGATGGCTCTCTGCCACAAAGAGGTGGTCTGCCACAAAATCCCTGTCCAGAGGCACCTCACCAACAGGAGATTTCAGCTCTGGATAATACAGAATGCTCAGGAACACAAAGGAGAGAAAAGGACACTTCCCAAAAGACATTTTTTTAAAGCAGGTTTCTTTGGGTATTCCATTCAGAAGTCATTATAAGTGTGTGTGTACATGTGTGCATGCATGTATGTGTATGCGACTATAAGAGAAATAATATATATCAGATATTAGATAGGTGAACTAATGAACTCATGGGTCTGTCTTTACCAAAACACAGCAGGACAACTAAGACAGTCTGAAAGTCACAGAATACCTTTTGAAATGATAACCTAGCCAGAAAAGATAAAAAAGTAAATGAGAGTGAAAATTTATGACTTAATTTTTATATTAAACTATCATGATTACTTCAGCTGATATAAAAAAGTGTTGAGTGTGCCTATGAAAATAAGGTAAAACTGGCAGTAATATAAAATTTCATTTTGACCTGCTACGGACATGGTACCCTAAACCAGTGAAGACAGTGAGGTAAGGCTGAAAACAAGTCCAGCTCTGTTCGGTGGGTTAGAGAGAGAAACCTGGGAACAGGAGGCAGAAGTGAGCCCCTGATGGGAACAGTAAGACAATTTCCCTGTCCCTTCCCCCGCCTCTTTCCTCCAATTGCCAGGCTCTCTGCTCCTTCTCTTTTCTTTGTCTTTGTTTTATGCTCTCTTCCCACCCCAGCTTTTTCTCCGTAACCAACCGCAATCACAAGACAGACCTTAAAACTAAATAATAACAACAATGCCCTACATTGCTGAATCACTTCACAGATTACAAAACATTTCACCTAGTGATTCATCACCCTCTGAGATAAGTAAAACCAATATTTTAATCCCCAGTGTATAAACAGGTGAACAAAGGCTTAATGAAGTTCATGGGTTCTCTAGGCTAGGAGTTATAGACGTTACCTTTTTTTTTTTTTAAATCAGAATAACCTTGTGGGCACAAGCCCACTGCTATTCCCAGGCAAGTCACATGGGTCGTGGTTGGAGCAACATTGGGTTGGGGATAAAAGGAGTTTTATAGTAATGCTGAGCAAGGCCAAAATGAGAGCAGACATAGCCAGGGACCTGAAGCCAGAGACTTGGGCGTGCACAACAGCTCCACCAGCTATAGGTCACTCTGGACAAGTTACCCATTCTTCTGCACTTCGGTTTTGTCATCTCTAAAATAAGGATAATAATGCTACCTCACAGATTTATTGTGAGGAACAAATAATTTATTTGAAGCCACACTGAAAACTGCAAAGCACTATAAAAAAGTATTATTATACATAGAAATGTTATTAAAAACACATTTTTGTGTAAGTACACTATACTTCTGAAACTCCTGGCCAGAGAACTAACTCTTGTTTCTTTTATGGACTCTGGGGCCAAAATTTTCAAACTGTTTTATGACATCTATTTTTCTATCAAAATTACAGGGATTTTTTTAAAATGGTGCTTATAGATATATTCATAGGCTACTGAACACAAAGTGCATTAATGTAAAAACTTAATACATCACAAGAAGGGCTAAGAGAACCCAGAATTTAAAATCAATAAATTGCCTTGGTCCATATGAATTAAATGGCTGCCCTGAGCACGTTCATTTATACTTGGTAGCAAATACATTACAACCTTTTTAAATGACAAAGTAAATAAATAAAACTGAATATTATACTGTTATGCTCATAAAATCATGTCTTTGAATAGAAACAGTATAATGAAACCATCATTTTTAATGTAATTTAAGGACTCTGTCCCATATTTTGATTCTTGGTCTCTTGGTATCTTAGAGGCCAGGGCTCCATTCTAAATAATCCATTTGGGCATAGAAAATTAATCTTGACATTAATGGCAATGATAACACATTTTATTCACATATTTCCCTACTCAGCTAGCTGGATCAATCCAATTCCCAGACCCTTTCTCTTTCCTGCCAACACAGGGTCCTTTGTTTCATAAAAAGCTACAGAATCTAGAGCACTTTGGTGAACAGTATTCAATATTTGGAGGAAAATTTATTTTACATCAAAAATTAAAATTTTAAATTATTTAAACAATTATTTAATTTCATGAATGAAAGTAGGAACTTACTTGATCTAAATCAATATTCTTTGCTCTTTTCCTATTCCTGACATTTGAATTATTCCTACCTATATCTATGTTTACCACACCAAAGTAAGAGATTTAGAATTTATTAAGAAAAATTATTTATTTTGTACATAGCATATGACAGTAAGGATTTAAAAAACAAAAAAGAATACATTGTGATTCTTTTTACAATGTACAGATGAATGCCTCAGATTAGAGATAAATGTACCAGAACCCAGGCTGTAAAACTTATTTTATTTTCCTAACATAGGTACTGAATGAACCACAAGCTGCCCATTTTGGAAAACTTGGCTGTCCTAGAGTAACTCACACATCTTTCTCCTGAAGGAAAATAATAGAAAAAATGAATCTACACCCTAAGAATCTGCACCTCTTTCTGTAACTTCTCCTTTCAAATGCCACTGTTTGCACCATTTCTTCCTCAACTCAGATGTTGGGGGACCTGCTGATTCCATCTTCTGTGTTTGCCCCTATGGCCAATTAATCAAGCCTCTTTATCCCCCCTTCTCTGTAACCTCTCCCAGCTCCTCATGGCCAATACCCCAAGAACAACGAATACATATTCAGTGCTCACTCTATGCCAGATAATGGGTTGGCCCTCTGCATGAGCTTCCCAAGAGATGAGTGCTGTTATTCTGCAGACGAGGATCCTGAAGCTTAGGACTGGTTGCCACAGGTCCGTAACACATCCAGACCAACAACTAAGTCACACTCTTCTCCGCTCTGCTAGATGCGGAGGCATCTGGTCTCCCTTCCTCAGGCTTCCACCACCTTAGGCCACTTTACACAGCCCCACAAGAAACTGAAACACCTCCGATGGACGTGAAAGGCTTCTGTCACCTTCTGGCCCACCAAACACCAGCTTACCTAGGCAGTTGTTTGCACTTCCCCAGGTAACCCGAAAGCTGCACACCCACCAGCTATCCTCAGATCAAACAGGCCTTTTTTTCCCTCAAGGTCCAGGAGACTCCCAGAAAACCAAACAGGCTTTCAAGGTACAACTACCCAGCTAATAAACTTTCAGTGGTCCCTGCCTCCCAGAGACAAAAGGAATGCCTCGGCCTGATGTGCAAGGCTCATCAAGCAGAACTTGCCAAAATCAGCCCCACATCTAGCCTTTCATTTAAATAACTCCTCACCCCCAGCAGGAATGCTTAGTGCTCACTAAACCTTTCCTACAAGTCTCAACACTACTACTTTGCTTGTGTCCCTCCTCAGGACTAACATACCATTACCCCTCTTTCCCTTCCATCAGAACTCTAAGCTTCACGGACTGTTCTGAACCATCTCTGACTGCTCTGGTTCAGAAGGGCTTCTCTCGTGTCTAAAGTCTGATAGCTCGTGTGGCTCGTGCCACTGTCCTGCCATATCATTTATTGCTCGGTATTTACACTTGCCATTTGGTTTATTTTCAAGTACATATATTTTGAAGTTGTTTACAAACTCCAAACTCCTTACAAACGTTTTTATTTCAGGACCCCTGGGTGGCTCAGTCGGTTAAGCATCGGCCTTCGGCTCAGGTCATGATCCCAGGGTCCTGGGATCAAGTCCCACATCAGCGGGAGCCTGCTTCTCTCTCTCCCTCTGCCCCTCCCCGCCACTCCTGTGCGCTCTCTCTCTCACTAATAAAGAAAATCTTTCTAAGAATGTATAATGAAAAGAAGAGAGGAGAGAGAAAAAAAAGGGAAATTAGGATGTGGAATAAATTTACAAAGGTAAGTAAACGTAAAGAAGACGAAATTAAATCTCTTCGGAGATCCAACAAGGCAAAGGATATTATTGCTTCCTTGTTCAAATCTAACCATCTAGTAATTCTTTTCACTAGACTATTACTGTAATTCATTTGCAAATAGAGATAAGAGGCACTTGACTACTAAGAGCCAGTTAGAAAAGATGGGGGGAAAAAAAAGATGGAAATGATCAACCAAAAATGCTAAATGACGTCACATTTCTACATTCTGCCTAAAAACAAAACAGCCCACATGCTGCTGCAGCCAAGTGCTGAGGCTGGGGCTGGGGCTGGGGCTGCCGCAGTGTGGACAGCAGGACCTGCTCCCAAAGGGTCCAGGGAAGAATTAAGTGTGAAATCTCTTAACATTTAAAAGAATTTTATATGAATTGTCATGCTTTTATGGAAATATAAAAAGCCAGTCATACCAAATTCAATGAAAATTTCAGAATAATGGGAAAGAATAGAACTGATTCCGTTTGACATTTTGTAGGTTTCGATACCCCTCTGCAACCTCCATTATCCCAACCGTAAAGTGGGAAGAATACTAGTACCTACCCCCATGAAGTTCTCCTAAGAATAAATAAATTAATTCCACAAAGGGTTTAGAGAAGGGCCCTGCACATAGTAATGAGAGCTCAATTAATGCTGGCATTTTTGCTGTCTTAATCTGTTGAGTATTCCTACCATCCTGGTTTTCCCATCCATAAAATGGAGGCATTTGCACTCACAAAAGAAAAGCCTATAAGAATAATCAGCTGGGGTTTTGAAGCCCCTCTCATTCAAGTGTTCTCAAATTTCCATGTACTATTTTTGCCCTACTGTCCTGTTGGAAATAAACTTTATTCAGCAAGATGTAAAATTAAGTTGTTTTGACTCCTTTCCATTTGTATACAACCTGCCCTCTTCCTCCATTCCACCCTATTCGTTTTCAAATGCCTTAAAAATGCTTCCTAAAAATAGGGGAAAATCAACCCCCCCAAAATATTTGTAAAAATATTTGGAGTTCCATAAGATACCTACATATAAAATACACAAAAATCAGTATCTTTCCTATGTATTAAAAATGGCCAATTAGAAGATGTAATTTAAAAGATCACTTACAATAAAGAATACTTAAGAATTTGTGGGAGAAAAATGTTCTATTCAATAAATGGTACTGGGAAAAATGGCAAGAACATACAGGAAAAAATTAGATCAGTACCCTTCTTCCTAGATGAATTCTTCTTAGAATGAATTTGAGAGTTTCATGCAAAAACTAAACATTTTTAAAGTCCTAGAGATAGAATATAAGAATATTTTTGTAATCTGAGGGTTCATAAAACTTTTTATATGCATAATACTGAAGGCAGAAACCATACAGCAATAGCAGCTAACATTGACTAGCTTACTATCTGCTAAACATACATTATCTTATTTATTGTCATATCATTTTAATGTCAGTTTTCCTTTTACACAGAAAAAAATAGGCCTTACCAATGTATACAGTCAGTCCTCATGATTCACAATCCCTTGTTAATTCACCTACTTGCTAAAATGTATGTGTAACCCCCAAATCCAAATCAAGACTCAAGGTGCTTTCATATTCATGGACATGTACAGAACAGCAAAAAAATTGAGTCGTCTGACACACACATTCCCAGCTGAGGTCAAACAAGGCAACACTCTGCCTTCCCATTTCTGCTCTTATATTGTAAATAAGTATCCTTTTCAAGATCTACTTAGTGCCCCCTTTCTTTGGCATTTTTCTGCTTTTTGTTCATGATTTCACTGTATAAAATGGCCCCCAACCACAGTACTGAAGTGCTACCTAGTGTCCCTAAGTATAAAAAGACTATGATGTGCCTTATGAAGAAAGTACGTTCATGCATGAGTTATAGTGTTGTAGGCCATGAGTTCAATGTTAATGAATCAACAATACATATTAAACAAGGTATCTTTAAATAGAAGCACACATATGGGCGCCTGGTGGCTCAGTGGTTAAGCGTCTGCCTTCGGCTCAGGTCATGATCCCAGGGTCCTGGGATCGAGTCCCACATCGGGCTCCCTGCTCAGCGGGAAGCCTGCTTCTCCCTCTCCCACTCCCCCTGCTTGTGTTCCTGCTCTTGCTGTGTCTCTCTGTCAAATAAATAAATAAAATCTTTAAAATAAATAAATAAATAAATAGAAGCACACATAAAACAAGGTGGTGTATTAATCAGTTGATGAAAATGTGACCAGAGGCTCATGGAAATCTAACTCTGTATTTCCTCCAGGAACAATGGTTTAGTATTTGTTCAGTGTTTGGGGAAACTTTATAGAATATAACTACCACAAATAACTAGAATCAGCTGTAAAAAAAAAAAAAATTGCAGAGCCAGGATTAGAATCCAGGCGTGTCTGATTCCAGAGACCATACTACCAAACAATGTGTCATCCTTGCTCTGTATAAAGGAAACAACTGATAGGTTTGACTACATAAAAATCAAAAGATAAAGGACAAACTGGGGGAAAATACTCATAACATATATCACAAAGGATTTACTAATATTAACAAAGATTTCTTCAATTCAATATGAAAAAGAGGAACCCTAAAACAGAAAAATGAAGGGCACCTGGGTGGCTCAGTCAGTTAAGTATTTGCCTTCGGCTCAGGTCATGATCTCACGGTCCTGGGGTCGAGCCCCACATCGGGCTCCCTGCTCAGTGGGGAGCCTGCTTCTCCCTGTCCCTCTGCTGCTCCCCCCACTTGTGCTCTCTTGCTCACACTTACTCTCAAATTAATAAAACCTAAAAAAAAAAACAGAAAATGAGCAAATGATCTGACAGATAACTCATATACACACACACACACACAAATTAATAGAGATATAAGAACAGTATTTGATCTCCCTAGTAATCAAAGAAATAAAAATAATTATAAAATGCTATTTTTCAAACCTGTACATTTGGCAAAGACTAAAAAGAATTATATCACCCAGCATTCCTGTGAGTGCATGGATGGGCTGCTGAACAAAATGTAAACTAATGTAATCTTTTTGGAGGAAAATTTGGCAGTAGGTATCAATATCTTAATGTTATTAATAAATTTTGAACCCGAAACTTCAGTTCTAGTTATTTATACTGTCAAAGTATTTAGGCATCAGTGAGTGAATAATGAACATAAATGAAAAAAATTTCTTGCATTGTTGTCTATTATCCCAAATGTTTCTATGTACCCATACAATGTAACAGTATGCAGCCACTAAATGAAGACGACAAGCTCTGCATTTACTGGCAAGTAAAGATACTGAAAACAAAGAGCTGAGTGAAAAACGCCGACTGTGGCAGGTATAGTTTGAACCCATTCGTGTATGTGGATAAAAACACAGACTGCTTACAAGGGATCAGATTTGGAGATGAGCTGAAGGGCTCAGTCCTGAGGACAATATCAAAGATGTCATTGGATCTCACAACTGAAGTTTTAAAATTTTCCCACTGAGTATTTCTTAGAATTACAGGGCAAAGAGGTGCAGCACTGAGAAGCCCTGATAAGGCAGAAACACAGGTGAGGGATGGGCAGATGCCATGTCACAATGACTGGTATCCGTCACATGACTTCTGTTTGGAACAGAGGAGGCGGTCATCCATTCAGGACTCCTGCAGTTTGATATCACTAGATTTAGGAAAAGAAAAGGTAAGATGATAAGAGACAGCATCACCGTCAGACAGAGGCGTACAACACACAGGAAGAGTTGAGAGCAACAGGAGTAGTTTGAGGGCTAAACTGGAAAGAATGAGAACCCTGGACAGTTTGCATTTTTTTATGTTCACTTTCTGGCTTATCCCTCTTTTCTCTGATAAAGAGGCAGATGCTTCACACACTGCTAATGTATGTGGGCATAAGATAATATATATGTTCTATAAGATTAGAAAGAAATGCTTTAAGACTGGCACCCCAAAACAGCTACCATCAGCAAAAGCACACACTCATGATGTCGGCAGTCTCTCTGATCCCTTGGTGTTTCACAACTGAGACTATTAGAATTCCCCCAAAAATTCTGTGCAGGAGAGTGAAACAGACCCTGTTAAAAGAAGCAAAGGTCCCCCGAAGGCTTTAGTAAAGGCACCAGGCATTTGCACTCAACCACTGTAATCAGTAGCAGTAATTCAATCCATATGGTGCACGGAACAGCTTTTTCAAGAGCATTTCTGATAGCAGCTAAGACAAAACAGGTAGTGGGAGAAAGTGACTGTAATTAACAGTGCCTCTGTGGATCTAGGGGAGCCACTTGCCCCACATGAAAAGAAACATAAACAAATGAGATCAACACACTTAAGGATGCATGCAACTTATTATAATCCACTACTTAAAATATAATAAAATAGGGAAAATGTTTATGTGAATATTTACCTACTCTCTATGTAGGAAAAGACTGTCCAGGCACAAAAGCAATATGAGAAAGCCAAAGAAAGATATATCTGTTTTTATAAATTTATTAATATAATCTACATATAAAAATTCATGAAAAAATAAAAATAAAGCCACAACTTGGGGGAAAACATTTTGCCAAAATTTGGAAGAACTGCAAGATATTCATCATCGAAAACAAAATGACTCTGCCAAAAATGTCAAACATACACATTTATAAATTATGCTACAAGCAGAGAACAGATTATGTAGCCATTAAAGTTATGTTTTTGGAAAATGTTAATATAATGATCACATAATGTTAAAAGAATAAGAGAAAAAAATTATAAATCCTATAATTGTAAGTATAGATCTACTTACTCACAGAGGAAAAAAAATCAGATACTTAATAACATTATTGTCTGTGCCAGGCATTGTGTTACTCTTTATAAGTACTAGCTCATTGATGTTTCGTAACAAAACTATGAGACAATTTCTTTTTAAATCTTATCCATAAGACTTGAGCAATTCTATCAACACCTGAAAACATTCATGTTGACATCTACAGGCTTGGAACCTCTGATCTCTCAACTTACAGGGTATCCGTAAGTGAAATTTAATGAAGATCCAGAATTCTCAGTTGCTGTTCCCTTCGTATATTCATCATTGCCCCAATAGATTTCTCTTAAAAGATTAAGTCTTTTGAGAAATTTGAGGGTTTTGTGTGTGTTTTTTCCATAAGGTTATTTCATATCTGTTGAGTACAGAGCCCAGTTATTTTGGTCTCTGTTCTTCCCATTATTTATTCCCATTCAGATGAAAATTTAAATACAAACTAGCTACCCATTCATCAAAATTGCTTCAAATTTATTTATGGTGCAGCACAGAGGAGCTTCTGGGAATAAGAGCTTAAAGTCTATTATAGTTTCTATTAATAATTGCAGTCACTAATTGCTATGAGAACTTTTTTGGATATGCTAACATATAGTTAAAGCAAAGCCAATCCAAAAGATTCCTATAAATAGCATTGCATGGTCTCACAAAAGTCATGAGAATTTTGTAAGTTTGGAGGCTGGGAAAGTAGAGACATGGTTCTCGGATTTTTTTAAACATTATTATCATGGATTCAAAAGGCCAAAATTTAGAATTATACTCACAAATTTTCATAAATAATCCACTTCATTGCCTTATTTTAGAATTACCACTTTCATAAGACAGTTTTAACTATAACTGAGATTAGACAGGGTTCCCAAGTGCTATTTTCGCTCATTGATTCATTAAACCAAAATGTTTCAAGTGCCTGCTATGTGCCAGGCACTATTCTAGGCACTGGCAATAAAGCAGCAAACAAAACGGACAAAAATCCCTGTCTTGGTGGAGCTTAAAGGCGTTATACTGATGCTACACAGCAAGCAAGCAAGGTAAAGAATAAAATGTTAGATGTTAAGAGCAGCAATGAAGAAAAACAAAGCAGTTCAGGGGAGATGGAGTACGGGGGGAGGGGGGTCCACAGTGGTACAAAAAAGCATGGTCAGGAAGGCCTCACTGAGAAGGTGACATTTGAATATGGACCTGAATCAGGAAGGGAGGAAGCATGGAGCTCTCTGTGGAACAGCCTTCTAGACAGGGAAACAGCAAATTCAAAGGTCCTGAGATGAGAGTGAGCCCATATGTGTTTGAAGAACAAAAAAGAGGCTTTAATGGTTTCAGTCGAAGAGTAAGATAAGAAGTCAGGAACAAGTCAGAACCATAACAGAAGAGCTAGGTGCTCCAGGGCCTCGCAGGCCATGCCAAGCATTTTTTTTTTTTTCTCAGAGAGACATAGGGAGCAATAAAAGGGATGGACAGACACGATGGACTCTGAGAAACAAACTGAGGGTTCTAGAGGGGAGGGGGGTGGGGGGATGGGTTAGCCTGGTGATGGGTATTAAAGAGGGCACGTTCTGCATGGAGCACTGGGTGTTATACGCAAACAATGAATCATGGAACACTACCTCAAAAAACTAATGATGTAATGTATGGTGATTAACATAACATAATAATAAAAAAAGAAAAAAAAGAGTTTACAAAAGAAAAAAGAAAAAAAAGAATTATGATAGAATTTATCACTCAAATTTAGGCATCTTTGCTGGTAAAAATGTTAAGCTGACAGGTCACTGGGAAAACGGAGGTGGACCACAGCTGTACAGGCAACTTGGTGGAATGGACCAGTTGCCGTAGGTGTGGAGGAGAGGAATGACATGCTCTTGGCTTGAGCTGGATCACTCTGGTTGCTGTCCTAAAATGAAGGTGAGCAAGCACTGAAGCAGGCACATAATTAGGAGCCTGCCAGTCTCTGGGTGCGTTTGAAAGTAAAGCCAGCAGGACTCAGGGATGGATCAGAGGTGGGAGACAGAGAAAGAAGGTCTGGGGACTGAATAACTATAAGTCCTCAGTTGGCAACAATAAAGTTGAGGAGACTCAGGGAGGAGCTGCCTTTTGGTGGCAGGATGAGGGTACGTTAAGTTTGAGATGCCAACGGACACCCACGTGGAGATGCTGAATGGGGAGGAAGACACAGCAGTTCAGAGAGCTTCGTGGCAGTCACCAGCGTGTAGACGGTCCTCCAAACATCAGGACGGATGGCAACCTTAGGGAGATGGGGCAGATGAAAAAGAGAAAAGGCAGAAAGGATAGAGCTGAGCACCCCAGTACTAAGAAGTCAGGGAGGAAAGGAAGACATGACAAAGGATGAGAAGGGGCAGCCAGGGAGGGAAGTAGAAACTAGGAGACGGTGAACTCCCAGAGGCCAAATGATAAATGTGTGGAGGAGAAGGCGGTGATGAACCGTGACAAGTGATGCTTTGGTTCTGGCATGCTGAGGACTGAGAGAGGCACACTGACATCTTCCTAGTGAATACAGGGATGGTCTGTCTATACTGATGCACGAAAGGAGAGCCATGTACTCACTGATTTACCTCTGATATTCCCTTGCAGGTCACTGGGGGTGACCCCGGGGGTTTGAACTGAAGAGGAGCACACACACCCCAGAGAAGCTGGGCTTCTTCTACAAGTATAGGTAGTCTGTACCGCACTGTGCAGCTTTCAAAAGAGAATTAGACATGTTCACCAAGCTACAAAAGCACAATAAGTCACTATTAGGCTAGATCTGCCCCCTCCCCTCCAAAAATCACTAAATTCTTCACATCTGATGAAGGATGCTACAGCACCCCAGAGAACACTGCTTCTCCACATGGCCTGTGTTATAAACATCACATTTACTACCCCAGAGGGCATTCCACATCTTTTATTCTTAAAGATATATACTGAATACGGTGGCAGTTATCTGTTGTTATGCCTGACCCACACCCACTCCCTCTTCTTTGGAAAGATATCCCTCCCACTCAACAGCCATCCAAGAGCAAAGGCCAGACCCCAGGTAAGCCAATAAGACTTGTGGTCCCAGGGATCAGAATTCAGTGACACAAGAAAGGAGAGCAGTTGAAGAGGATTCATCCTAACTGTGGGGCCAAAAAAGCCTCAAAAACAGAAAAAAAAAAAAAAAAAAAAGGCCAGAAATAATCAGAAAAACCAGAAAATCATGGTCCTTACCACCTCAATTCCTTTAGCAATTGACCACTCCCTCCTCTTGGATATACTATCATTATTTCTGACATTTGGGTTTTCCTTCCATTCTTCAAGTTAACCCACCTTTTTTTTTTTAAGATTTTATTTATTTGACAGAAAGAGAACATGAGCAGGGGGAGGAGCAAGGGGAGAGGGAGAAGCAGGCTCCCCGCTGAGCCTGACGTTGGACTTGCGGGACTCAACTCCAGGACCCTGGGATCGGGACCTGAGCCGAAAGCAGACACTTAACCGACTGAGTCACCCAGGAGCCCCACAGACCCACCTTCTATTAATAAATTCCTTTAGCCCAAGTTATCCAGAGCTGGTTTCTGTGGCTAGAGACCAGAGTACCCCGGTATACCCACCAGTCTCCAAACTCTGTAGTAGTCAATAAGACTCATCAATTTTCAAATCAGGTCCACTTTCCAACATGAGTAAAAATGAAGGTTTGCAGGCCATTTTTACATTGGCAAAGCAAAAGCTTAAGAAATTTTTTAGTTGGTAATATCCTAGTAAGTATTCTTAAATTCTGATTGTAAATGTCTCTTTCACGGACAAACATTTCTAAGGAGAACATTCTTTTTACTCGTTGGAAACATTTATTGGTCTTGAATCAAAGTAGTGGATTTTTTTTTTTTAAATGGCTGTTTCATCAGGATGCAACCAAGCATATGCTTCATGCAAGATGTCTTCTTTTCCTATTCTGCCGGTCTTCCCTGGTTTTCATGCTTGGTATAGTGGGGATAGGACAAACTTGTTTAAACAAGCAAAAATCGTTCAGCAATTCAGGGCAAGCCAGTGGGTATTATCTTAATAATTGTGAAGAGCTTGATCTCCAGAGCATTTACATTTTACTTCAATGAATATAGATAGGTATCCCTTGGGTACTCATTAGTGATACCAATTTTGAATTTTCATTGATTGTAGCTTTCTATATGTCTCAAATATTTCACAATTTGGAATTGAAGTGTCGGCCTCACAGTTTCTGTTACAAGGCTGACATAAGCCACTTGTGTTTGAGAGAAATACTCTGAGAGGTTTAATGCCCATATCAGGGCAGATCACCAGGGAAAGCGGTCTTAGGGCATCTTACCCCACACCTGAGGCCCTCAGACTTGCCCAGAAGAGCTGCAACTTCACACAACTCCCCAGGGAAGGCTAAAAGGAGAAATGATTTTGTTTGTCCCACCTGAGAAAGGGAAACATCTAGATGTAGACCTTCTCTACATTTTTGGGGTAATATCTTTATAAAAGCCACTGTCCTTTCGTTAGAGTCCAACAAGGCCAATTTTTATCTCTTAGTAAAAGCACCAATTTTATCTCCTGTCAGGCCCTCTGAGAACCTTGGTGGGTTCTAAACAGGAAGCTCTCCAGCGAATCTGTCCTCCACCCTCTGGCTTGCTTTCCACCGGGGGTCAGTGGACCTCAGTTAGATCTGAAGGCAAACTGAGATAAACTATGGTGGTGACAAATCAGGAAATATTTGCATTACGGATGTAAGTACGAGGCAAGGACAGCCCCTGCTTCTTGGCACTCGACACTGACGCCCTTGCAATCCCTCAAGTGTCACACTCGTCCGGCTGCCACAAGCCTTAGGCTGCCCTCTGGGGCAGGAGGTGAATGATTTGAGGGCAAGGGCAGAAGAGGATCTTTGGCAGTTGCTCTTTTTTTCTTATTCAAATGAGCTCAACAGAAAGTGGTTTTTAGAGACCAGATCCATGTATGAAAAAGAACCCTACGAAGCCAAGTGCAAAACAAACATTATGTCACTGGTGTCAGTAACCCCGTGGGAGCAGACCTGTGGCTAGTGAGCAGGTCGGACGCTGCAGAGAGCTCTGGGATGCCACCAGGACTCACGAGTGTGCCACATCCCTCAATTTTTACCTGCCAACTGAGAACACATAAAGGAATTTCCTGAAGGAAGAAATATATCACAAATACATGAACTTCAGTGAAAATCTTCTGAAATGCTTCAGTTTAAAATTCTCCCCTTGTGTTCCTCTTCTATTCTGGTTCTACTTAAATTCTATTAGTGAACAAACTTCTATTAGAGAACAAACTTGCTGTTTACTTAAAAATCTTAATAGAAATTACATTCATCAAAAGGTTAAAAACGGGAGCACCTGGGTGGCTCAGTCGTTAAGCGTCTGCCTTCGGCTCAGGTCATGCATGATCCCAGGGTTCTGGGATCGAGTCCCATATCGGGCTCCCTGCTCGGCAAGAAGCCTGCTTCTCCCTCTCCCATTCCCACTGCTTGTGTTCCTGCTCTCGCTATCTCTATGTCAAATAAATAATAAAATCTTTAAAAAAAAAAAAAGGTTAAAAACGTGAACAAAATCTGCAAATCACTTTTTTATATTTTTATTTGTTGTCACACTTTGAAGACATGTTAACTCTTTCAGGTCAACAGTATACTAAATGGTATCTTTGCTTTCTGCTTTATCTGGAAGATAATGTCTTTTTTTTTTTTAAAGTATTGCTTCTTTATTATTATTTTTATTTTATTTATTTATTTGACAGAGAGAGAGACACAGCGAGAGCAGGAACACAAGCAGGGGGAGCGGGAGAGGGAGAAGCAGGCTTCCCGCCGAGCAGGGAGCCCGATGCGGGGCTCGAACCCAGGACCCTGGGATCATGACCTGAGCCGAAGGCAGACGCTTAACGACTGAGCCACCCAGGTGCCCTGGAAGATAATGTCTTTGACAATGAATATTTAGGACTGAAATTCTGACTTTGGCATGGATATCACCTTTCTGGTTTAAGTTTGCAATCTTTATTTTAAGTAACAAAATTGGCTTTTACTGTTCTTTGTTTTCTCTTTCTTAACATGTCTTTTATTATTCCTTCTTATTATCCCTATCCTGAAAGAAGTGTCATTTCTACAAATAAATGCATACCAGCTAGAAGCATGGATTTCAAAGCAAGACAGACTGAGAACTCCTAATAGCTCTGAAATCTTGGGCAAAAGACTTAACCTCTCTGGGACTCAGTTTCTATATCCATAAAAGGAGGATAATAGTACCTAACTCATAAAGTTGACGTGAAAATTACATGATTGATATATGTAAAGATTTTAGATCAGTGCCTAGCATACCCTAAGTCCTACTTTAGTTAGTTATTAATATTGTTGCTATTTATTTCTAAGCCGTTGAGTTGCCTTCTTTATTTTTTGATAGTATCAGTGCTTGCAATGGGAATGTGAACCCACTTTTTCTAAGAGACTAAAGCCCACTAATTTCTGTATATTCCTCCATCACAAACACTAGACATATAACATTTTTTTTTTTTTGCAGTATGAGAATGCAGGAAGTGTTTATGTGAGAAAAGGAAGTAAGAAAAGAACTGGAACTATGATCATAGGATATTTCAACATTCATAACAAAGGTGGCCTACATGAAAAGATGACATGTTCCTAAAGGTAAGGCTGGAATGGCTGTTTCCTCTGTCAATATGCAGCAAGCAAGAGAAATGACAATGTTGGATTTGGTCCTAGAGGCTGAGCCAGACATAACAAGCAAGGTTAAGGTTGGGGCAGAGCTCACATTCACAATCATGTCACACATCTAGGTATTTTAAATGTCAACAGGATTTATATATGGTGATGCTGCATTTTTAGAAAGGACTATCAGGAAATAGTTTGGTGAAGGAAACTAGCATAAACTGTCAGTTATAAGAAACTTCAGAAACTGAAGGTCAGGGACAGGTTACTTTCTCAAAGCATTACTAAAAAGTTAATATAAAATGCACTATTTTTGCTACCTGCAGAAGTAGCACACCTTGAGGGATTTTTTTTTAAGATTTTATTTATTTATTTTAATGATTTTATTTATTTGAGAGATAGAATGAGATAGAGAGAGAGCATGAGAGGGGGGAGATCAGAGGGAGAAGCAGACTCCCCGCCAAGCAGGGAGCCCGATGTGGGACTCGATCCCGGGACTCCAGGATCATGACCTGAGCCGAAGGCAGTTGCTCAACCAACTGAGCCACCCAGGCGCCCGAGGGATATTTTTAAAATGCATTATCAAGGAGGTCTGGGTGGCTCAGTCAGTTAAGCATCTGCCTTCAGCTCAGGTCATGATCCCAGGGTCCTGGGATCGAGTCCTACCTCGGGCTCCTTGTTCAGCAGGGAGCCTGCTTCTCCCTCTGCCTGCCATTCCCCCTGCTTGTGCTCTCTCTCTCTCTCTCTCTGACAAATAAATATATAAAATCTTAAAAATTAAAAAAAATAAAATATCAAAACTGTCTTAGGAAACATCCTAGTTCCATCAAAGTGGCCAAAAGCAATTCTGTGGAAGGACCAGAGCAATTCAGAACTTGATACAAGAATTGTGACAGACCTAAAAGAGAATGTAAACTAGGTCATCTGGGCATTTAGAATAATTAGGACTATATTCACCTGCACATAATAGGAACCTGACTAATTTTTCTTAAGATACAAGAAATGTAGGATAGGCATTCCAGGGCTGGTACAGCTAGTCAAAGGTACAAATAAAGACAAAGGCTCCTTCTTGGGGTGCCTGGGTGGCTCAGTTGGTTAAGCATCCGATTCTTGACTTTGGCTCAGGTCATGATCTCAGGGTTGTGAGATCGAGCCCCACCTCGGGCTCTACACTGGGTGCTGGGTGTGGAGCTTGCTTAAGATTCTCTCTCCCTCTCCCTCTACCTCTCCCCGCTACCACATGTGTGTGCGCACTCTCTCTCTAAAAATAAAACGTAAAAAATAAAAAATAAAGATCAAGTCTGGGTGGCTCACTTGGTTAAGCGACTGCCTTTGGTTCAGGTCATGATCCTAGGGTCCTGGGATCGAGCCCCGCATCGGGCTCCCTGCTCGGCCAGAAGCCTATTTCTCCCTCTCCCACTCCCCCTGCTTGTGTTCCTTCTCACACTCTCTGTCAATTAAATAAATAAATAAAATCTTTAAAAAAAAATAAAGATCAAGTCTCCTTCTAAATTCCTGGTCCACTTTTAGCATGTGACCATCATCCTCACAGTCACAAGATGGTTGTACCACACCATGGCTAGAAGAAATGGGTAAGAGTAGGGCAAAACCCAAGTATTTCTGGAGTTTCTCTAAAAATCATCCTTACCAATTTTGTCAATAACCTTTCTAAAGATCCCACTCAGTAGACTTCCAAATTCATCTTACTAAATTATATTGCAAGGGAGCCTTGGAGTTGAGTATTTTTAACTGGACACACAGCTATTCTCAACAAAAGCAGTAAGAAAGGGAGTTTCAATAATGACTAGGTAGACAACAAGCAATATGTGTGACATAATGAGGCACTCTGGAGTCTGGAAACAGGACAATCTTCCTCCACTACTGTCTAGGGAAGAAGAGGTCAACCAGCCTGCCTGACCTGAGTTGGCTACAGAAGCTTTCCTAGATGCTGGAATCTGCCATTGTGATCATAACTCCATGCTTCCAAACCACCTGCTAATAGTCACTTGCCTACCCATAGGCAAGTGGACAGAATGCAGTGGACAGCTGAGTGGACAGAATGCAGTGGACAGCCGAGGCCTTTATCCTGACAAGTACATTTTTTATTGTAAATGAACCGACCTTCCACTTCACCACCAAACCACTTGTGGATCTAAGTTTCCTCAATTAGTCCCTGAGGACCTGGTGAACTCTGGGTTCATTATCAAAATCAATCACTCTCAGTTCTAGTTTGGCTGAAATCGTTTTGTATTTTAAAATTATTTCACATGGATTGCAGACATATATATATTATAGGATTTGACAAAATATATTAAACTGATGTCAATATTTACTTATCTGGGCATCTTTCCCAGACTACACTTAAATACACAAAGTTTGGTTGTTATTATGACCATCAAATAAAGAAAAATACTCAATTTAGGAATAGGAAGGCTTGAGTTGGGAATGGGCTAAGTTAACAGAAGTTTTGGTTGGACCAGAACCATACTAAAACTCTTAATTCTAGGCAAGTCATATATGTATTTTGGCTGGGAAGCACTTTCTGATCATACATATTGGATGAGGAGTTGATTTTTTTAATTTTTATGACTCTGCTCAATAACTAAATTTGAAATTTCTCTTGAAATATGCCACATATTGACAAGGCACAAAATGGGCATGCATGGGTAAATGGCTCCTAGCTGTATATACAGTGCTTCAAATATCTTTATCTAATGTTGGGTGATCCTACAAGATAATAATAGCTACTATCTAAAAAGCACCTATTGTGTGCGAGGTGCTTTATAAGCATGGCCTCATTTGACAATTGCAACCCTGAAATATGAATATTATTATTTCTACATTAGAATCAGAAAACTGAGACTTAGAGATGAGAGGTAACTCGCTAACGGCACACAACTAATAAGTGGTAGAGAAAGGATATATACGCGGTCTCTCTGCTGTGAAAGCTTGAACTCTTGCCACTCATACATGCCTATGCCTCCCAGGACGGCCCTTTTTAGTGAAATAACTCTCAACTCTCAGCCAAGGCATCTTTGAAGTTCTGAGCTGGAACAGACAATGGCACAAAACAATAAAACGGATCTTGCTCAAGAAAGACTACAGTACTCACCCCAGAGCAACACATCTCCCATCTAGTGTTTGCTTTATACCAAGGCCCCCCCCCCGCTTTTGACCTGTTAAGTGCCAGCAACCAGAAAAGTTGGCATCACTATTTCATACCTGGGCAACTGCAGTTATGAGCCTTGGTACAGACCAGCAAGTAAAGAAGACGGCTTGAGGTGACTGAGGGGTTGAGAGAGAAAGTCCTTCATCTGTTTACGAGAGGAGATTCTTTGCACTCAAGCATTCAGACGTCTCCAGGTTGAGCTGTCTTTCAGATTCAAGCTAATTTAGTACACAGTTTTTCAATTTCTGTAACTCCCCGCCAACGTGTACATCTACGCTTCTATGTACAAACTTCAGAATCTGTAGTTTGACCAAATTAAGTGACAATGGGGAAAGTGGCCGACTCAGAATTAAACAGCTCCAGGCTTGAAAGTTCTTCCAAGAGATTTTACAGTGTGAGAAGAAGGGCCCGATTTTGAGGAGTAATTAACCCATAATTTTTTAAAGGGCAAGTGCATGTCACAGAAACATAACACTAAGTTTTTAAGAGAATAATACAACAGCCTACTCATCTACTTCTATGATTGCAAATACCCAATGAGTACAATAATTGTTATACATCTACTGATATTTTTCATTACAGTCAAGGGAGAGAAAAATAGATATGGTGACAGAAAATCTGAAGGGAAGAAGGAAAAAGAGAAAGAATAGAAAGAACAGGAGAAGAGAGTTGTAAAGCACGAAAAGGGAAAGAAGAGGGGAGGGAAAGCAAGGACCTGTGACACGGTGGAAGGGAGAAGAGGGGGAAAGACAATGAGAAAATTTAGGAGGAGGAAGAAAGGGACCAAGGGTCAGAGCCCCTGAGATACAGATGGAAGAAGAGCAGGCTGAGCAGGAAAGGCAGAGAAAGTCGATGCTGAGGTGAGTGTGGCACCGGCTGGTCAACCATGGTCATGCGTCCATGTGTCCCTCGGTATGTGAGCAACCGCATACATCAATGGCACTCACTCATGAGTTCTTCGCTAGTTGCAAAGACTCCTTGAATCAATAAAATTTAATTTATTCCATTTTCCAAATAAAGTTTTCTCTCGGGAAAGATGATTTAGTATCAAAAGATAAGCTGGGTTTCAGCTTTTACTTTGGAACGTCAGAGTTCCTATGACTACTTCTTTGTGGCATCCAAAAGCTACCTAATTACCTTCACTTTGTTTTTTGAGTGAATTAGAGCTGCCTCAAGCCACACATCAACATCTGTACATTTGTACTGATCCTTCCGCGCATCCCTACATCTGTTGCTATACTGGTTCCTACATGGGACTGAATAAAGAAGGAAAAAATAGGTATAGTTTTAGCAAAGCACATCTTAGAAATAATTGGTTAACCCATAGGCACGGCATTCAATCCTTTAGAGGCTCTCTTGCCTTTAGTGAGATGGGCATTGCAGATATCCTGGGGAAAATTACTCTCTGAGCTTTACAACCGAAACCAAAGTAAGCTCACCTCATGGGGAATTACATGACAGCCAAGAATCATTTTTTTTTAAATACACCATTCCTGTGTCTGGACAGTCATTATGAAATCTTCATATTTGGAAAACTCAATTCCAATTTCTGAAAATGTGTTTTTAATACTGTTTTGCTTAAGCTCGGTAAGATTGAAATTATACAGTTTGGTTATTTAATAAATGACTCTAAAATCGGTGGGGTGGATCAATCATCCAAATGTTTCTTGAAACCAAAATATTTAGATAAATGAATTTCTCTTTTTATCTGTGTTATGTCATTACTCAGACGAAGCCTAAATCATTTCTTTTGTTCATAGTGAACCAGCTATTCTAACAGAATGCATTCCACCTTCCTTCTCTTCCTGACAGAGTGTAGGGCCATCTATTTTTGCTATTTCTATGTTACATTAAGAACTTAAAAAATTTTTAAGAACTTTATATTTTACGTGAGAATATATACAATTTTTTAAATGCCAATGTTCAAAAAGTGCTGGTTACTCTATTTATGCTTTTCAAATGTAAAGGCTATTTGAAATACTAAGGGTTCAATGCATCAGCAACCATCTGTTAACATTAAAGACATAGTAAGTACCATCTGAAATAATCAAAAGAACAATTATGGCTTAATATGCAACACATTCTAAATAATTGATAATGTAAGGTTCCCAGGTCATTCTATAAAGTTGATCAATTCCAGAGAGAGAGAAAATAAATCAAAGATGGCTTTCAGATCTATTCCTTTGAATGAACTAATTTATGAAAAAAATTTCTTTTTTTTTAAGACCTGAGATCATGAGTCAGGCGCTCTACTGACTGAGCCACCAAGGCACCGCTAATTTATGAAAAAAATTCAAAGTCAATAGTGTGGACTTTAAAATCTTGTTACAATACTTATCACCTACTTTTTAAGGGTGAAAAGAAAAAAAATATGGGAATAAGGTAGTTCCGTCAAAAATATATGGTTACAATATGCAACTTTATTTTATTCTTTAACATTTTTAATGAAAATAAAAATAATAGTTTAAAATAAAGATTCATAAAAATTGGAGGGAAATACTCTAATCAAATAATTTCTAGTAATGTAGTATAATGAATGAAGTAAGAATATCTGCTTAAATGAGATGTTTTCAATTATGAGCCTGAGACCTGATTTTTTTTAATTTATGGTTGGAATTGAACCTCACATGGGGAATATGTATTAAAGCAAGATTATATGATTTAAGAACCAATCTGAACCACATCAGTAAAACATGTTTGAAATAAATTGTAGAGAATGAGATGAAATATATAACTGTTAGAGCAAAATGCTTTAAAATGGTCAATTTTCACAGTCACATACGAGTAGGACACCACTGCAGTTCACTTAATAAATTGCATTTGACAAATGATCCTAAGAGTTTAAATGTGCTGACTCTGGAATCCGAGACAGGTAAAGGACAAATAACCACACATCTGATCAAACAATAGTTTTACCTTAGCAACATGAGATTACTTTAATTCAAATGATAATATCATTCCTTTGAAAGGAATTTTACTTGGAGTATATTACCAAAAATTATGTCTGACATATATCATTCCTATATTTGAAAAGTCATTATATCGCACTGCCTTTGAACAGTGATTTTTAAATACCAAGATGTTGATTCCAGAACACACGTATTTATAATAGTAATATTGGCAATTGTTACGACAAAATGCTCTTTTTCCAATTATATCTTTTTTTAGGTAAATGCTCAGTTTTAGCAGCGGGAATTGATTTCCCCAATCACCCCATAAAATGATTAAATAAATAATGGGATGGAAACATAGCATGCAAAAACCACCAACAGTACTACTGCATTTACAAAATACAATACAATCCCTCTTTTAAAGTATTATACCATATTACTAATTCAGTTCTGCTTAAGACAGAATATTTTTCCCCTCAATCAAATATTTTAGAACATTTTTTCACTACAAAGGACTACTACCCGCACCTTACGCCCCCTTAAAAATAGGGAGTCTAGTCTATTTCTGGATTTAGATAAATTGTCTTATCCAAGCTCAGGCACTTTCCACAGACTCATTTACCTATGCTTGGCTCTCATGGATGCTTTTTCTAATGTCTGACCTCTCCTCTCTGATGGTGACTGAGTAAAGCCAATCTTGTGAGTAAGTAGGTTCTTATTCCATGAGAATTTAATATTGATGAGTCACACTCTACAAATCAGTTGGGGGGAGGAGGCTGTAAACAAAAAAGGATAGGTCGTACCTGAGGGTAAAGGGGAGAAAGAGGGATTATCGTGGGAAGGGAAAGGTGCAGACATCAACTCGACCTTTGCATGTTTCACAATACTGCCCTGGTTCCTAGGAGAAGGAGCAGTGAATTGCCAGGCGTGGCTGGGAAAGAGAAATGGCCACCTGGCTAGACCAGCTAGGTTTCCATTTCCTATCTTCCCGTTATTTGCAACCTTCTACAAAAAAATTCAGGGTTGGTCCTGGAAATCATGTTGTGGAAATTGACCATTTTGGGACTTGTGCAAAACCAGTAAATTCTTAAAAAAAAAAAAAAAGGTTCTGATCCTGAGACCTTTCTAATTCAACACAATGTATGTAAGACCTCTTTTTGCTGAGTTTCTGCAATGTGGTATACTCATGCAAGGACACCATAGTTCACTGTGACTAATGATGCCATCTCAAGAAAGTTCTAGACAACAAAATTTAAAAGATGTAAGAAGATGGAGCACTCAGTCGGCTAAGCATCCAACTTTTGATTTTGGCTCAAGTCATGATCTCAGGGTTTTGAGATAGAGCCCTGCGTCAGGCTCCATCCTGGGCATGGAGCCTGCTTAAGATTCTCTCTCTCCCTCCCCCCAACTCTCTCCCTCACCAATGAATGAATGAATGAATGAATGAATGAATAAGAAGATGAAAACTGAGGTACCGACACCCTTTAATTAAGAGATGAAAACTAGTAGAAGTAACCATGTACTGTTTATAGAGTTGCCAAAACTGCAAATACAGAGATATACTACTTAATGTTAGAAATATATGACAACTCTTTTAGACTTGCAAGCTTCAAATTCTGTAGTATTATATTTTTGTTTTTGAAAAGATTTTCTTTTTAAGATTTTATTTATTTGTTTGAGAGAAGAGAGAGAGAGTGCTTGAGCGTGGGTGGGGGGTGAGGTGCAGAGGGAGAGGGAGAAGCAGACTCCCCAGTGAGCAGGGACCCTGACTCCGGGGCTCCATCCTAGGACTCCAGGATCATAACCTGAGCCGAAGGCAGATGCTTAACCAACTGAGTCACCCAGGTGCCCCAAAAGATTTTCAATAAAATCTTTAAATAAAGATGACACATACAGAGACCCATAATTTTGAACCACTTTTATACTAGACTGACATTTGCCTCTCCATTTCACATTCTGAGCTCTGTCACACAGCCCAAGTCCCAGGGGGCAGCTGACATAGTCTGATCTACAGTAATGTTCTGTGTTAGGGGCCCTTAAACATACCACTTCGATCTCAATGCACTCTCTTAGGTAAGAAAGTGACAACCATCAGCTGTACCCAAACACCATTCCTCTAAACGATGAGTTCAATGTAAATCACAGATAAGACTGATTTGTCCTGACATAGTTGCTACCTTTAAAGACTGAGAAGGTTAGAAATAAAATCTCAAGTTAATATTTTACAGATTTCTGAGCTTTAAAAAATTTTGGCTGAATGACCTTCTATTTTGGTCTCATATAAAATGAGCCGACCAGAAATGTATATTAGATTAAGTTTTTCTATTATCAGTTCAATTCCTAAAGATGCTATGTAATTAATTTTGACATTAATTTTTAAAAGTCTAAAAGAAAAAGAGACACACAAAAGCATCATTTCATTTTCAAACAATTCTTCAACCTGTAGAACATTTTACAGGGAAAAACTCTTACTGTAGGCCTGTTTCAAGCAGGCAGTTTCAAAATCTAAGTATTTGATAAAACAGGTAACGGGAATTTAAAATATGCTATGAACAGTTCTCAAAGTTTATAATAATTTGACCTTCTTGATGTTACATAATAAAATTTCCCTACCTTTTCTGATGGCAGGAAAGAGGTAGGAATTGAGGTTTCCCGCACAATGTACAACTTGAAGTATTACACTTTTTTCTTATTCTGTATCATTCATTCTTTTTCAGACTCAGGTATGTGATTATGGTCAGTCTTTGGCTGACTTATATTTGCTAGCTTTATAGCAAAAGCAAAGGCTATGTCATATTTTAGTATTTTTAAGTTTCCTATGCTAGCACCTTACAAAGGATGTGGAAAACAGAAAAAAAAAAAAAAACCCAGTAACAAGGCTTTGTATTATCACATGGTCTTCCATCACAACCTGACAATCATACCTTTTAGCCCAGCTTTGGTTCACTTACCAACCACTCTCACTTAGAACTAATGACAGGCAAGTACCTTTGCTAAGGGTCATATCAAGTGACAGGCTCAATCAATCAGTCTTTGGGTTAGGTCTGGGTTGCCATCAAACTGGCAAGTCTTTCGACTTAAGGATTCTCGGGACCTCAGAAAAAACACCAGAACGTTCTTGGGAAGGGAGTGACAGAAACACTTTATTAAAGAATGGACTAGTTACTGACAATTAATTTTTCAAAGTCTAAAATTCCACCGAATTAGACTCCGGCTTTTCAGACAAGGCTGCCACCATGCCACAAGAAAGTTGTAAAAGCACTCTTCTAAACCCCAGGAAAGCATTTATTTACGTAAAACATTTTAGAGCAGACATGAAGATGTTTTTCAAAAAATAGAAAACTTAAGTACTCTGATCATTTTTACACGCATGTGCCAGCTGCTGGGTGGATTATCTCCTGCTATGTCAATAATTGTTAGCCTACAAGACATGGAAACTATAATAGGAGATGACTAGGCAATAGTTTCTATTTGGTTGGGTATAAGTATTTTTGCCTTGAAATTCTAATCAAATAGTGCCTGTCACACCTTAGAAGCACCATGGAAGTGAAATATTCAGAAGTGCCAGAGGAAATAACAGAAAATAGATAATATCTTATTTCCCCCACATACTCGATTTACTAGCTTAAAACAGTCAAAATACATGCACCATATAAAATTCTATTTCTCGGAGCTATATTTTACTTCCTCAGCAACGTTTAATTTTGATGAAGGACTCCATAATGATCCTTTTTAAAGAAAAGATACCTTTAAATTATAAGGGGCTTCAAGCCCTTTCCTGGATATTAAAGCTGTGCAGATAAAAGACATAGTCATCAATAAACACAGAGATCACTTTAAAAACAAGCAGCACGTTAAAAGTAAGAGGAATTTTTTAAAAACCCCTCTATTACGGACATTTTAAGGGACACTTTATAAAGCACAGAGAGCGCTGGAAGCAGCCGCTCCATTTCAGGAGGGCCGTTTGACACTGGATGAAATGGGGGACCCCTGGCTGGCGAGCAGCGGGAACTTTGCAGCGGGCAGGCGACGGCGCGGGGCTGGCCGGGGACCGGGGCGCGTCAATCTGTCACCAGCCCGTCCGCAGAGCCCGGCGCCAGCCCCAACGCCACCCGGCGACCCTTTAGGGGGGAACCGGGAGCAGGACAAAGGTCTGGAATCCGAGCAGAGGGTTAGAGAAACAAGACGCGCGGATCCACTAAACGTGTCAGCGGCAAAGACGAGGAGTGAGCGGGGAAAGACGCCAACCCCCAATTCTCAGGCGTTTCCCACAAGAACCGGCTCGTTACGAGGAGAGGAGTGAGGGGGGTGTGTGCTGTGTGGCGAATAAATCCCAACTCGCGACTCGATCCTCACTAACTTTGTTCTCTGTCCCTCCACGGAGCGCAATGTTGAGGGAAGGGCTCTCTCGGCTCTCGTTTAAAGGGCCCCTTGGAAGAAGGAAAGGGATAAAAAGCTGCGCTCGCGGGCGCACCGGGCCGGGCGGCGAGCGCAGAGCTGCTCTGGTACCTACCATGGTATTCTTGTCCCGGTACGTAGTAGGAGGGGTTGCCTGCAATGTGCAGGGAAATGAGCACCTCGCCCTGCTCCCCATCCCCTTCCAGCTCCCCGTGGTGGGTGCACAGGAAAAAGAAGGGCGAGAAGCGGGGGTAATAGCCCACCGCCGCGCGCGCCCTCAGCGTCGCCCCCAGCAACAGCGCCAGGAGGAAAGTCCGCGGGGCCCAGCAACTGCGCTCCATGCCGCCGCCGCCGCCGCCGCCGTCGCGCGCCCCGAGCGCCGCTCGCTCATTCAGTTTGGGAGGCGCCGGGACGGAGGAGCCACGCGGAGGGAAGGCGAGAAGGCGGCGGACGGGAGCAGAGCGGGCTCGGGAGCGAAGCCCCGCCGGCAAGTTCCGGGGGAGACCGCGGCTCGCAAAGTTTCTTTGGGCCGCGGGAGAGCGGGACCCGGACTGCGGGCGCCGAGAGCGCGTAGTCCGCCGCCTCCGTGCGCCGCCGCCGCCGCCGCCGCCTCTGCGCGACGCCCCTCGGCCAGGCCTGGGAAAGCGCCCGCCCCCCTCCACACCTTCTTAAAGCCCCGGGCGCCGAGTCCCCCCCGCCGCCGCCACACGTGTCCCGGCCGCTCCCCCGCCCCCGCGCGCCGCCCCGCGCGCGCCCGCCCGGCCCCCGCCCTCTCGGGCTCGCTCGCTCGCACCTCGGGCGGCGCGGGGCGCACGCCTCCCGGGGCCCCGGCGCCGCGGTGTAGTTCCCACCCGGAAGGCCGCCGAGGGGCGCGAGCCGGAGGAGGGGGTGGGTCTGGGGGGGGTGCTGTCGGGGGCCACGGGGGCCGCCAACCTGCAGCAGGGGACGGAGAAACCTCGGAGAGAGAGAACCTCCCGCCCAGCTGTCTGGGAGAGCACAAGGAGAAGACCATCCCCTTTGGCCCTCAGATTTCCCTGTTTTTCCTGAGAGGAGGCGCGGGGGGAAGGAGAGGGGTGGTGGGGCCGGCTCTAGCGCCGGCTTCTTTGTCTGCGCCGCCCGCGCCCCGCGCCCCTCGGGGCTCGCCCGCCTCGGAGCCCGGCGGCCTGCACTTGTTCTGGGGATCCGCCCGCGGCCCCGAACCGCGAGGGGCCCCTGCGCTCCCTTCCCATCCAGGCCTCGCGACCCTCCCGCTGCCCCCCGCCCGGCTCCTCGCCGCAGCGACAGAGCCTCGTCTGTAGCCGGGTTTTAAATGAGATTAAGCAAAAGTGGAATTGGCAGCCTCGAGTGGTGCCTGGAAATGGTGATTTGTGCTGCTCGCGTGTGGGGAATTGAATGGCAGGAAGGGCTGGCGGAGCTGAGCCCCGACAGGCGCCCTTCGCTGGACTGTTCTGTTATTCATTGCTGCTGGGTTCTTCAGGCAGAGAAGGTGGTAATTTTTAAAATCCGTGTTTATTTCCTTTAAATGTCAGCTACGACCAATGTCCCTGAAATGGGGGAAGGGGAAAACGTTCTGGGGAGACGCTAGCAGTGGTGACTGAAGCGGGTGGTAATGAGCAGCTGCACATGAGACTGCAGGGAAGTGAAATAAAAAGCACGTTTTTTAACCCGGGACGGCTGGCAGGAGCCCTGAGGCATCCAGAGATGGGGGAGCTAGGTTGCCAGGTTTTAATGCTTCTCCGCACCCACCCTTGGCTTACCACCAAGCCCAGATAAACCCGCACGTACAGAAATGAGATTATAAAACTGGAAAGAATGGTGTCTTTGCCTATTGGGGGGGGGCGGTGCACGAAAAGCAGGGGCCCACGGGAGACCTCTGTAGTCATTTAGGTTGCAAAAGGAAGAGATTTTCTTCCTCTTACCCAGACCGAGTTCAGACAGGCAGAAAGGTCCCACTTCTAGCTGCCTTCTGGTTTTCCTTCCTTTGAACCCCCGAGGGCCCGAATGCTGTATATATTTGATGTAATAATCGTTACCACTGCAGCTCTGTGCTGGGTGCAGGCTACATGGGCTCTAGGTAAATTAACACATAAAATACTCATACCACCCCCAAAGGCAAAAATTATCCCCATTTCACAAGGGAAGAAACAGTCAGAAATGTTAATTTGCCCAATATCAGTAACAAAGGCTGGATGCAAGACAGCCTGGCTGCTGGCTCTAAAGGCTCTCACCCAGAACAGCCCTGCAACCATCTACAACCTTAGCTAGAAGGAAAAGCATCACCACCACCTGTTCACAGCAGGCAATGTTGCCCCAAACAGAATTACAAGAAACTCACCCCACTGCTGGCATGACTGTTACCATGTCTTCCTGTCCAGTTATGTGAACATAACACAAAATGAATCACTTCTAGAAAGAATCCAAAACTATTGCACATTTTTAGCTAACACTTTTAAATGTTTACTGTGTGCCAAAGGGCTGTCCTAAATACTTCATAGATTAAACTCTTCTAATCCTCATAACAACTTTATGGGGAAAGTACTATTAATAGCCTCATTGTACATATTATGAGAATGGAGCACAGAGAGGTCAAGTAACTTGTCCAAGGTCACACAGCTGATAAGTGAGACAGCCATGACTTGAACAGTCTGATTCCAGAGTCCCAGCACTTAACCACTACAGACCACTTCTAAGGAATGCATGTTGGTGTTGTTAGAGGAATGGGAAAAGAACTATTCTTTACTAATATCGGATCACCTCATTTAATCCTTACATTACCCTGTGAAGTAGATATAATTATCCTCACTTTTTAGAAAAGTTGAGATTCATAGAAGTTAAGTGATTTGATGAATGAGTGCAAAAAAAATACAGCTGGATTGTTTGCCACAAGTTTATTATTCAATAAATTTTCTGTGGTTTGATGTGCAAAAAAAAAGTTAAGTGATTTGTCAAGGGCACTCAGTAAGGAGTCTGGGATCACATCTGGCCATGCTTGTTCCCAAGATTGCTGCTTTAAATCAATTATCTTTAGGGGCTCCTGGGTGGCTCAGTCAGTTGAGCGTCCAACTCTTGGTTTTGGTTCAGGTCATGATTTGATGGGTTGTGAGATGGAGACCCAAGTCAGGCTCTGGTCTCCTTGAGATCCCCTCTCTCTGCCCCTTACCCCACTCACACACACACACTCTCTCTCAAATAAATAAATAAAATGTTTTTCAAAAAATTGTCTTTAGTAAAAGCACTGATAATTGGTCCAGGACATAACTGGCACCTAATTCGCAGAAGGTTACCAATTCCCAGAGGTCCCCCTCTTTCTGTTCTATAAGAAGTACTCTCTTGTATGTCTCTTACCATGGCTTTCTTAGCATTCGATTTATGTAACCAAGTTTATTTTCCAATCTTCCCCCTTTTTTTGTGCTTTAACTTTTTACAACATTACCTTGCTATGTACATTTTGGTGACTTTTATACTCTTAACTACGCAGGCTCAAATCTCTGACTTCAGCCCCATGGTTGTTCATTAACAGGCACAGAGACTGTTTAAATAATGCCCTGAGTGGTGTTGAGTTGCTTAAGAAAGGGATAGATGCTGGTACACCCCACTTAGCAGTCCCTTGGACAAGCATGAGTACTTGTGCTCTTACAGTAACAGAGGTCCAAGTTCACACACCTCTGATACTTTCATGGTTAAACCCAGTTCAACTAGCTATTATTAATATCTTTTAATAATCTTAAAAATAAATCAGTAAATGGGCGCCTGGGTGGCTCAGTTGGTTAAGCGACTGCCTTCGCCTCAGGTCATGATCCTGGAGTCCCGGGATCCAGTCCCACATCGGGCTTCCTGCTCAGCAGGGAGTCTGCTTTTCCCTCTGACCCTCTTCCCTCTCGTGCTTTCTATCTCATTCTCTCTCTCTCTCAAATAAATAAATAAAATCTTAAAAAAAAATAAATAAATCAGTAAAATACATGGCATCTATATAGAATCACCTTGAACATCAGGAATTAGCATCTTCCTAGTAGAGCACTTTACTGAAGTCCCACAACAGGAGGCAAAGTGAGTTACAATTCAAAATTTCCAGTTTCCCAGCTCCTGTGTTAAGCCTTAGATCTTACTTTTATTTAGTGAACTATAATAAACATCTTCAAGAATATTTGGTCCAGAAAATCTACAAGCCTTCAAACTAAATAGAAAAATAGAGAAATGCTTTTCAAGAAAAACTGGCTTTCATCAAAAAAATCTGCAAAAAATAAAGAGTGGTGTCAGGGGTGAAAAATGAGAAAATCTGTGGGAAAGGGAGTTTAAAATGGGGCAAGACTCTTTTTTAATTAAAACTGCTCTTAAGTGGTAATTAGTCTACCAAAAAAATTACACTTAGGCATTCTTAGACTATGAAACTTTTCTTGCTGATAAGTAGAAATCATTGCCCAGTATTGAATGTGAATAATCATAACACAATGGGAAATATATGTATATACACATAAAATCAGAACCACAACTTTCAAATCATTGGGAGATGATGAATCCAGATAAAATACAAAACAGACATTGAATTACATTTAAAAGTTGCATGAGTTCACTCACTGTCTGCCTTTTACTGATCTTCTGAGCCCAAGTAACAAATGTTTTGATATGTGTGAGAAAGGAAATCTCTACTCTTATTTACTATGGAAAAGCCAAGCAGAAAGTATATAAAATTTTATATATATATATATCTGTATATATATTTATATATTTTATTTATATTTATATATATTTATATATTTTATATAT
>NW_027397074.1:4816804-4823628 GCF_003265705.2 Callorhinus ursinus | reverse complement strand
CTCTACTCTTATTTACTATGGAAAAGCCAAGCAGAAAATATATATATTTATATATTTTATATATTTATATATTTATATTTGTATATATTTATATATTTATTTATATATATATTGATTCCAGGTTGTTCAGGAAAAGTTAAGCAGAAAGTATATAAAATTTTATATATATATTTATATCTGTGTATATATTTATATATTTTATTTATAATATTTATATATTTTATATATTTATATATATTTATATTTGTATATATATTTATATATTTATTTTTATATATATTGATTCCAGGTTGTTCAGGAAAAGTCAAGCAGAAAGTATATAAAATTTTATATATATATTTATATATTTTATTTATAATATTTATATATATTTATATATGGAGAAACTGAACAAACTGGAATCAGTCAACTCTTTAAGCTTTAAAATAGTAATAAAGGGCCAAATAAGAGGAAACCCCTCCTTACATAGAAGTAAATTTCTCAGACCTATTACTTGTAAGACATGGTACAATCTGAAGAAGTTGAGACTCTTCAGCAAAAGAAGGGAGTCTTCAGGGAATGAAACTTCACTGGGAAAGGACTGGCTCTGATATTCATGTCCTGCTAGAACGTGTTACTTACTGCACCCCAAATTTAAATACGAAGATGAGATAAACCATGGGTCAATAAAAGGTCATTAGATCATAAAATTTCTGAAAAAGATCCCAATTCCTCAACACTAAAAATCCTTCTTTTTTAAGCTTCTCCACTTCCAGGGATTTGTACATTCTGTTTCCTCTCTCTGGAATGTCCTTCCCAATCCTTGTGCCCTAAGTGCACACCCTCAGCCTTCCCTCCTCCACCCCACTCCTCACTTGGATGCTGTCAACTCATCCTCCACATCTCCATTTACACGTTTTTGCCTGAGAAGACCTTTCCTGACCCTGCCCTCCCCCCATCCTAAATCAGGTTCTCTAGAGCTGCACTGTCCATTATGGTAGGCCCTAAACTTCATGTGTCTATTCAAATTGAAATTAAACAAAACTCAAAATTAAGTTTTTCAGATACACTAGGCACATTTCAAGTATTCAAAAACTACATGTGGCTAGTATTTACTATATTGGACAGAACAGACTTAGATTATGATGGTTAATTTATGTGTCAACTTGACTGGACCAAGGGATGCCTGGTAAAACATTATTTCTGTTAGGGTGTTACCAGAAGAGATTAGCATTTCAATTGGTAAACTGAGCAAAGCATACGGCCCTCCCTAATATTGATGGGCATCACCCAATCCACTGAGGGCCTTAATAGAAAAAAAAAATAGAGGAATGGAAAAGTCACTCTCTCTTCCTGCTTGAGCTGGCACATCTATCTTTTCCTGCCTTGAAACATCTGTGCCCCTGGTTCTCAAGTTTTGGGACTCATATCAGGACTTACACTATTAGGCCTTCAGACTTAGAATGAATCATACCATGGACTTTCTCCTAGTTCTCCATCTTGCAGGTGACAGACTGTGGGACTTCTCTGCTTTTATAACCACATGAGCCAATTCCTATAGTAAATCTCTTCTTATATATATCCAGGTAGGTAGGTAGGTAGATAGATAGATATCCTAATGGTTCTGTTTCTCTGGAGAACACTGTCTAATCTATAGACTGTTTCCATCATCACAGAGTTCTATTGTTTAGCACTGCCCTACACTGAAAGGTTGAATGAATGTTCAAACACTAACACATTCGTTCAATCATTCAATCAATATATATCAAGCACCTTCTATGTGCCAAAATGCTAGATGCAGTAGACACAGCAGTGAATAAAGCCAATACAGTGCCTGCCCTCACGGAGTTAACAGTCTAGTGTTGGGAATTGAACAGTAAACAAGGACAAAAAAAACAACATAATTCCTGACACTGGTAAATGGTATGAAGAAATAAAACAGGATGATGTGGAAGAGAATATCGAGGGCAGGCAGGTTCCTTTAGATTGAAGAGGCAGGGAAAACTCTGAAGAGCAAAATTGGAGCTGAAACTTCTTGAGTATGGAAGGGCCCACCAGGTGAACATGTAGGGGAAAACAGTCCAACAAGTCCAACCATACAACTAGTATGAAGTCCCTAAAGCAGGACCATGCTTGGGATGTTCAAGGCTCAAGAAGGGCAGTACGGCAAGGGAAGAGCAATACGGGATGAGGCCAGAAAAGCAGGCAGGGGCCAGATCACATCAATATGATGGGAAAGATTTAGGTCAAGGAGTGACATGATCTGAAGGAATTAATTAATTAATTTTTAAATGCCAAAAACTTTTTGAGAAAAAAATAATCTACTACATTTTCCCCAGGGTTTAAATAAATGTCCAGCATAATATTTTAACATCATTGTCTCTAGTACACTTTCTGTTACAGCATCGCAAAGTACATTCTTCATTCATTCATTTACTTGGCAAATATTAATTAAACAACTATTATGTGCAGAGCACTGTGTTAGATCCTAGGAAAACTGGTGAACAAGGCAGATGCAATTCCTGCTCCGTAAAGTTTACATTTCAGGGGTAGAGATAGGTATCGACATCGATTACCACAGTCAATGAGGGACTTAGAAAAGTGAGGCTTTAAAGGGGAATAAAGGATGAGAAGGAAAATAGAACAGTGGAGATTTACCTGAGCAATGAGCTGTTAGTTTGGTAAAAAGGACTGAAGAGAAGGAGGAAAAACATATTTCGGGCCAAAGCACCTATGTGTAAAGAAGGAGCTGATGGGGAAAGCAAAGTGGTGGATTCCAGGCCTGAAAGAATGTCAGTGCTGTTGGAGTAAAGAGCATCAAGGGAGATTGGCCCTGAGGAGCTGTGTGCACAGTAGTGGACAGACTGGACAGGGCCTTTTCAGCCCCAGCCAGGATGGTGGTCTTCTTGCTGAAAGCAGTGGGGAGCCACAGAAGGGATAGTAAGCAGGGACATATCCTGAGGTCATAGTCATACATGTGGAGGGTCATCTTGGTTACAGTGGGTTGGAGAGCATGCAGGTAGATGCAGGGAGAGGACTCAGAAGTGGTACACGTAGCTCAGGTGAGAGATGATGGTCTGGGAGAAGTAGGAGGGGAAGGGCAGAATTGAGAATATTTAAAAGACCCACAGCCCTCGGTGATACACTGAATCACTGGACACAATGCCAAGGTGAGAGAGAAGATGGTGCCCAACTTTCAGGCTTTTTGCAGCTTAGTGACTGTTGCTATTTAGATAAACGATTTTTTAAATAATTTTTTATTAAGTAAACCTTTAAATGAAGTATCAATATGCACAAAAAAGTGAACAAATAATGAGTGTAGAGCTCAATGCATTTTCACAAATGGAAGACCCCATGTGAGCAGCATCCGGAGAACGTTAGGCAGAAGTGCCTGTGACCCACTAGAGCCATCACTCTTCCCCAAGACATGGAGGGGATTTTAAGCAGGGACATAATATGTCTTCCAGATGGCTAATTTTGCCTGCTTTTAAATGTTATATAAACAGAGTCATGCAATATATATATGATCTTATACCTGGCATCTTTGACTCAACATTGTAAGAATCATTCATGTTGTTGCATGTAGCAATAGTTGGTTCATTCTTATTACTATATAGTATATGGTGGGGATCACAATTTATTTATCTATTGTTAGTGGAAATTTTGACCATTTTCAGTTTGGGGCAACTATGAAAATGTCATTAAAAATTAATCTTGTGCATGTCTTTTGGTGAATGTATGCATACATTTCAATGAGGAGAGAGAGAATTGGATCATGGCAGAACCTCTTTCAATGCACTGCCAAACTAGTGTGATATAAAGACAAATCTATAGATGTAAAAAATGAAGTCAAAGCAAGAATCAAGAGATAAGCCAGTAGGTGCTCAACCCACTCAGGACTCTGACATCTCCCACTTCAACAGACCTCAAACTTCCATTTTGATGGCTACGTGGGACGTGGGAATAGGAGATAAAGCTTCATCTGTGATAGGTGGGAAGAATGATAGGGTAATCTTACTCAAGGTGGGGTTTGCAGGTGGGTCTGTAAATTATCTGTTGCCAGTCCATATTGAGATATGTACAGAAATTAAGTGTTTAGAAACATTTACAGTAATTTTATAGTACAGTGACATCAGTGACATTCTGTTTTTCTAGTAACTAATTTTGATCGTATTTTATAAAAATATCTGTTGGTGACATATCAGGGATGTTTCTAAAGCACTGTGATAGGAAACCCATGCATAAAACTATGACTGATCCTCAAATAGCTAGACCCTCAACAGAAAGGTGAACTAGAAAAATTTTCTCATTTGTCTCAATCTTGGTGTGGAGTAATGATGGCAGGGAAATGCTCTCACCAAAATTTGAAACCACAGTCTGGCTCTCAAAAATATGTGGCCCAAATTCATACTTCTGTTATATTTGAAAACCCTCAAGCCAAGAATTAGTTTTAAAATGGTCCAGGGTTAAAAGTGCTCCCAGGCACCTAGAAGAAACAAATTCAAATGGTCTCTTTGAAGGAAAAAAAACCTCCTTTAAGTCAGGCTTCAAAGAATTACAACAGATAACGATGCACTGAATATATGTTTGCAATCATAAGTCACTTATACTGCGAGAAGGCAGAACCCAGTGAGTCAACAGAAACAGTAGCTAACCAGAATCAGACCCACAAAGACTTCAGATATTGGAATTATCAGCTATAGAATACAAGATGTATTTATTTAATAAATGTAGAAAAATAAAATGTTCCAAAAATATAAGAATAAGGGACTATCAAGAATGACCAGGCATTCTCAAAGTAAAATACCTGATACCTAAAATTTAGAACTCAGAGGACAGACATACCTGCTTCTGGCAGTCTGGAATATTAGACATTCTGGGAGGCCTTTTTCTTATAAAACAGCTAGATCCAGCATTAAACATAATTTTCTTGTGTTGGGCTTATAGGAAATAAAGGAAATCACGAAGAGACCAGGAAATTTTAAAAAGGAACCAACCATGAGGAGAAACGGGCAGTGAGCACGTATGAATGTGGGTTCCCAATCATATAGAAGCTTAATGTACAGCAGTTGGCACTGCAGATCAAAAGAGGAAAAAAACGGACTTTTCAACAAATGTGCGGAGACCATTGTTTATCTATATGGAAAATAATAAAATTGAAACTACACTTCCCTACCTAGAACCACAGCCTTAAGTAAAGAGCCTTTCACTTGCATAAGTGTCTTCCAAGGCCATGGGGAGGGAGGGGGGACTAGAAATGGATTCACATAGTTATTTATTACTGTACAATTTGAAAAGATATTTTGGCCACACGGTTAAGGTCTCCATTCTGCTCTATTCTAATTACATCTCCACATTTCTCCTCATGTAGATTGTCTTTGTAGGGGCTGTGAGCACTGTTTTGGATACAGCTGAAGGGAAGTCGATTTAGAGATCTGAGTTTTGCTGGGTATTTTTATGTGGTTTGCAGTCACTCTTTATGCACTTAAGTTTACTGCTAGCCACTGTCCCAGTAAAGAATGACTTCCAGAAACACTTCTACTGTCTACCATGGTGACCTAATTGGAGTCAGGATACATAGGTACAGTTCAGAGGTCATATTACAGACTGTCCTACGGCCCTTGGCTCCAGATATATGTGATGAGTGAAAGGGTAACATGGTGGGTAATGTATAGAGCCAAAAGTTAGTGTGTGGAAAATTCTCCCAATCACCAGATATTTTGAAACATCAGAAATGCATGAATTAATGCCATATCTACAATTATAACTATTTTTTGACAGGATCACTTGAAACATAATTTAACTTAACCAGAATACCTATATTTGAAGGGCACAAGTCTGTGGTATCACTACAGAGAACAAACGTATCTGTCAGTGAAATCTCGAGTTTCATGATTCCCAGTCTGTGGAATCACATGTAGTTTGCTCTGGCCATCTGATGGGTCCAAACATGAAGTACACACAATTGTCACTGGTACAGCAACATGACGTGAAGAAACAAGTGTCCCCACGACAAATCTCTTCAACATATTCATCTGTAGTACTAGGTATGTAGTATTAGTCTGCGTGAATTTGGTGATACATCGCACTTACTTGGTTTGGGCATGCCTTAAATTCAGATTAATTTTAGGTTTTTCATAATCGTTGATGGTACCAAAATTCAAATACGATGAGGAGAAAGTATTTTAAGGAATATCAAAAACATAAAACTAAATAGAGAAAATGGGTTACATTTTGAAATGTCAAAAACTATTTTCTAGACCAATGGGAACCCAAGATTCTGACAGTCCATGTCATGAAGACAAAAGAATTAAGATAGACAAGAAAATATAGAGGATAAAAATGAGTATAAGAGAGACAGAACTATGGGAATTTGTACCATCCCGAACAGGAAGTGAAGATGAGAAGACGAAAATAATAATAAAGAATTTTTTCTTTATTATTATTTTTTATTTTTATTTATTATTTATATGATCGCATGTGGAGGTCTGAGGCAACTTCAATTTGATAAATTTGATAGTTCTATTTTTAATTTTTTGAGGAACCTCCATGCTGTTTTCCATAGCGGCTGCACCAATTTACATTCCCATTAATAGTGCACAAGGGTTCCTTTTTCTCCACATCCTCGCCAACACTTGTTATTTCTTGTCTTTTTGATACTGGGCATTCTGACAGGTGTGACGTGATATCTCATTGTAGTTTTTTTTGTTTTTTTTTTAAAGATTTTATTTATTTATTTATTTATTTATTTATTTATTATTTATTTGAGAGAGAGAAAGAGAGAGAGCACATGAGAGGGGGGAGGGTCCGAGGGAGAAGCAGACTCCCCGCTGAGCAGGGAGCCC
>NW_027397074.1:4811774-4816704 GCF_003265705.2 Callorhinus ursinus | reverse complement strand
GGACTCCAGGATCATGACCTGAGCCGAAGGCAGTCGCTTAACCAACTGAGCCACCCAGGCACCCTCATTGTAGTTTTGATTTGCATTTCCCTGATGGTCGGTGATGTTGAGCCTGTTAACCTCCTGTTTGTCTTGTTTGGGGAAATGTCTATTCAGATCCTCTGCCTACTCTTCAATAGATTGGTTTTTAAAAAATTTTTTTTTGCTATTTAGTTGTATGAGTTATTTATATATTTTGGATATTAACCCTTTATCAGATATATGGTTTGCAACTACTTTCTCCCATTTGGTAGGTTGCCTTTTCATTTTGCATATTTTGAAAAATAAACCCTACTCATACCACAAATTATCAACTACTAAAATAAAGTTTTAACTGTGTAAAGCCAAACATCAGAAGTTTTAGAAGAAAATACCATGTTGGATTTCTTTCATTTGCTCCCCACCAGATCTATTCTCCACTCTTAACTATGCTCAAGATGCTGACCTATGCGATGGCATCACAGAGTGCCTGTGGCCTCTGTCTTCTGAGTGAGTTTGGTCAATGGGAGACCGGGAAGGAGATCAAAGGGTAAAGGAAAATGAGGTAAAGGTTTTTACAAGGCTGGGAGTAGGGTGAGGTTAGTGAGGCATTATTCTTTGACATGTGCCTCTCCCCATTCTCTCTGGGCTTCCCTCTGGAGCTCAGTTCAGATGTAAACTACATTTTCTCCCTCACTTTTCCATATCTTTTAATCTCTCTGTTGTATTTTCTGTTCATTTGTGTCTCCGTGCTGCATTTGAGAGAATTTCAGATGTATCTTCCAGATGAGTCTTCCAACACACTAATTATCTCTTCCCACTTGTGTGTCCAAGCTGCCATTAACCTGCCCATTGGGTTTTCTTTTTTTGTGTGTAATGTAAAATGTTATATATATATTGAAGGAAGTTCTGAAGTATAAGAAACAAGACAGTATTGCATACTTAAAGTTTTACTAAAAAGGTAGATCTTACACTAAGTGTTCTTATTATAGGAAAATAATAATAAATAATATAAGGGCAGGAAGAAACTTTTAAAGGTACTAGATATGTTTATGGCATAGATTGTGGTGATGATTTCATGGGTATATACGTGTCTCCAAACTCCTCAAGCCATATATATTAAATATGTTCAGGTTTTTGTAGATCAATCACACCTTAATAAAGTAGTTTTTTAAAAAACAATGAGCAGAATGGTAATAATAATAATAATAATGAATACATGTACATAACAGAAATTTAAAAGTTAAGTTGTGGAGTCCATATATAACATTTAATTTGAGACTGCAGAGTGTTCAGGAAGAGCACACTAACTAACGTCAATCTTTACTGATGAGAGTTTAAACATCATGTTCAGGACATGTGGGTGTGTGGGGCTTACAGTGCAGAAGGGCGAGCACTGACGGGGCAGGAGCAGCAGATGAAATCAGCCTGGGCACCGCTTGCCAAGCCCACACAGGACAATAGGAGAATGGAACATTATGGACCAATCTCAACCACTCATGCACAAATCACAAAGATGCACAAATTCTAAGCAAACTATTAGTAAATAGAATTCAGCAAAAGATAAAAAAGATAATACAGGATGACAAAGTTGGGTTCACTCTATGACTAAAAGAACACTTTAACATTAGAAAAGCTCTTCATTATATTAACAATTAAAGAAGAAAAATTAGAGAATCATTTCAAAAGATATAGGAAATTTGGCATCTCTTTACGAGAAGCAAAATGAAAACTGAAAGGAACTACCTTGGGGCGCCTGGGTGGCACAGTCAGTTAAGCATCTGCCTTCAGCTTAGGTCACGATTCCAAAGTCCTGGGATCGAGCCCCACATCGAGCCCCACATCGGGCTCCCTGCTCAGCAGGGAGCCTGCCTCTCCCTCTGCCTGCCGCTCCCCCTGCTTGTGCTCTCTCTGTCAAATAAATAGATCTTTAAAAAAGGAAAAAGAAAGGAACTACCTTAATTTGATGACGGATAGTTACAAAAAATTCTACAGAAACATCATTCATATTGGTGAAACATTAAAAGAATTCCATTCAAGATCAAGAATGAGACAGATGCCCTCCACCACCATTTTTATTTAACATGATATTAAAGGTCCTGGTCAGTGAAATAAGACCAGAAAAAAAGGAAATAAATATATAAGGATTGGAAAGGAACAAACTGAATTCTTAGCTGGCAGTTAATTTCTTTCAGCATATTGAAGACAGTATGTTGTCTCTTGACTTTCATTGTTACCATTGAGAAGTTAACTATCAATCACCTTAACTGCTACTTATTTGAAGGTAATCTGTATTTTTTCCCCTTAGTCTTTTAAGACTTTTGCTTTATCTTTGATGTTCTTCAGTTTAACTATAATACTTTTTTTCTGCATAAAAGTTTCACTTTTGTAACGCACCTATTCATTCTAATAGTTTGTATATTTCACAGTTGCATTGACTACCTACATGGAAAACAGGGAAAAATATAAAACGATACTACTCAGAGAAGCACAACAACACAAGAACAAAATAGGCTCTGTAGGAATAAGTTAAAACAAAATGTGAAATTATATATGGCTAAAATTATAAAATAGTCTTCCCAAGTTACAACCTCTAGGAAGGGGTAGAACCATAATTCAAACCTAGACAGAATGTCCCTTAGCGTCTAACCACTACACTATCTTGCCTTGGGCCACAGAGAAGAAAACAACAATGTCTCATACCAGATGAAAATATTGCAGTGAAAATTAAAACAAGATAGCCTTTCATACTTACTAGATTGCAAAAGCTAAAAGTCTGACAATAGCAAGTATTGGTGAGGCTATAAATTACAAGAACTCTTACACATTGTTGCTGGAATATAAATTGTTGCAACCATCTGGAAAGCAATATTTCAATATCTGGCAAAGTTGATGCAATATAGTAATTTTGCTTCTAGCTATACACCATAGAGACATGCCCAGTGGGTGCAGAAGGATGTATGTACAAGAATGCTCATAGCAATATTGCTATTAATAGCAAATACAAAAATGAAAGCCACCTTTGATAGAAAAATAAATAAATGATCTGGTTGTACAATGGAGCAAAGTTTCTTGCTGTTTAAACAGTTTCATTGAGGTTTAATTTAAATACCATAAATTTCATCCATTTTGTCACATATTAGTGATTTTTAGTAAATCATTTAGAGTTGTGTAACATCATCACGATCCAATTTTAGAACATTTCCATTACCCTAAGAAAGATCCCTGGTGCCCATTTGCAGCTAATCCTATCTTCCTCAGCCCCAGCCCCAAGCAGCCACTAATTTAGTATGTATCTATACATATCTATATTTATACTTGTCTTTTCTGGTCGTTTAATATAAATGACATCTTAAAATTTAGTCTCTTGTATCTGGCTTCTTTCACTTAGTATAATGGTTTTGAAATTCACCCATGTTGTAGCATGTATCAACAGTTCTTTTTAATTGTTAAAGTATTGTTGTAATGTATGGATAGACCCATTCACTTTTTTGGCTATTATTAATAATGCTCCTTAAACATTCCCATATAAGTCTTTGTATGGATGTGCATTTTCATTTCTGTTGGGTACATGCCTAGGTGTGGAATTGCTCGAGAGCAAAGATTCTAACCTTGTTTGTGCCCAGGACTTCTTTAACAGTCTGATGAGAACTATGAGACTCTTCTCAAGGATAATGCTTAAAATTTTTTTGATGCCTTTAAATAAAATATATAGGAGGGGGCAGAGCAAGATGGCAGAGGAGTAGGAGACCTGGATTTCGTCTGGTCTCAGGAATTCAGCTGAATAGGGATCAAACCATTCTGAACACCTACGAACTCAACAGGAGATCAAAGAAGAGAGTAGCAACAACTCTCTGAACAGAGAAGCGACCACTTACTGGAAGGTAGGACGTACGGAGAAGTGAATCCGAGGCGATATTCCGGAGGATCGACGACAGGGGAGGGGGCCTCCGTCGGCCGCTTCTGGCAAGTGATAGAGCCGCGGAGCACAAAATCGGAACTTTTAGAAGTCGGCTCCGCGGAGGGACGTCGCTCCAGTGGCTAAGCGGGGGGTGGGACCCTCGCAGGACAGTGTGGTCTCAGGACCCTCGGGGTCACAGAAAGACCGGGGGTGCCTGAGTGCAGCAGAGCTCCCGCGTATCGGAGCAGGGAACCCAGCTGCAGAGACAGAGCCGAGGCACGGGCTCTCAGCTCGGGGTGGCCATAAACTGTGATCCGTGGCACAGTCGGGCCACTGCTCCTCCAGCAGGGACCCAACAAGCAGCAGATCCGGGGAGACTCCCCTTCCTTCCTGGGGAGGAGCGGCACGGGAGCGCACCACAGGGATCTGCTGGGTTTGGAGACTCCACACGGGGTCGGGTGCCAGAGATAGAAACACTCGGTCACAGGCCGGGTGAACACAGAGTGCGGCCGGAGACCGGGGACAAGGGAGTGACTGCTTTTCTCTGGGGGCGCACTGAGGAGCGGGGCCCCGAGTTCTCGGCTCCTCCGGGCGGAGATTGGGAGGCCACCATTTTCACCCTGGTCCTCCAAAGCTGTGCAAGAGCTTGCAGGGAACAAAAGCTCCTGAAAGCAAACCCGAGCAGCTTGCTTAGCTCCGACCGACAAGGGCGGGGCAATTCCACCTCTGGCAAAGACATTTGGGAACCACAGCAACAGGCCCCTCCCCCAGAAGATCTGCCCAAACAGCCAGCCAGCCAAGACCAAGTTTACCCATCAAGGAGAACGGGAGAACTCCAGCTCTAGGGGAATACTGCACATAGAATTCATGGCTTTTTTACCATGATTCATTAGTTTTTCAAAGTTAATTTTTTTAACAGTTTTTTTTAATTTTTCTTTTTCCCTTTTTCAACCATCTTATCAATCCCTTTTTTAAAAAAACTTTTTTTTTCATTTTTAGAGTCATATTTTA
>NW_027397074.1:4806960-4811674 GCF_003265705.2 Callorhinus ursinus | reverse complement strand
GTCAGACCTAGAGTTCAGAATCATGACTTTAAAGATACTAGCTGGGCTTGAAAAAAGCGTGGAAGTTATTAGAGAAACCTTTCTGGAGAAATAAAAGAACTAAAATCTAACCAAGTGGAAATCAAAAAGGCTATTAATGAGGTGCAATAAAAAATGGGGGCACTAACTGCTAGGATAAATGAGGCAGAAGAGAGAATCAGCGATATAGAAGACCAAATGATGGAAAATAAAGAGGCTGAGAAAAAGAGAGAGAAACAACTACAGGATCACGAGGGCAGAATTCGAGAGATAAGCGATACGATAAGACGAAACAACATTAGAATAATTGGGATCCCAGAAGAAGAAGAAAGAGAGACTGGGGCAGAAGGTATATTGGAGCAAATTATAACAGAGAACTTCCCTAATGTGAGGAAGGAAACAGGCATCAAAATCCAGGAGGCACAGAGAACCCCTCTCAAAATCAATAAAAATAGGTCAACACCCCGACATCTAATAGTAAAACTTACGAGTCTCAGAGACAAAGAGAAAATCCTGAAAGCAGCTCGGGAGAAGAGATATGTAACCTACAATGGTAGAAATATTAGATTGGCAACAGACCTATCCACAGAGACCTGGCAGGCCAGAAAGGACTGGCATGATATCTTCAGAGCACTAAATGAGAAAAATATGCAGCCAAGAATACTAGATCCAGCTAGGCTCTCATTGAAAATTGAAGGAGAGATAAAAAGCTTCCAGGACAAACAAAAACTAAAGGAATTTGCAAACACGAAACCAGCCTTCCAAGAAATATTGAAAGGGGTCCTCTAAGCAAAGAGAGAGCCTAAAAGCAACATAGACGAGAAAGGAACACAGACAATATACAGTAACAGTCACCTTACAGGCAATACAATGGCACTAAATTCATACCTTTCAATAGTTACCCTGAACGTAAATGGGCTCAATGCCCCAATCAAAAGACACAGGCTATCAGATTGGATTAAAAAACAAGACCCATCGATATGCTGTCTGCAAGAGACTCATTTTAGACCCAAAGACACCCCCAGATTGAAAGTGAGGGGGTGGAAAACCATTTACCATGCTAATGAACACCAAAAGAAAGCTGGGGTGGCAATCCTTACATCAGACAAATTAGATTTTAAAACAAAGACTGTAATAAGAGATGAAGAAGGACACTATATCCTACTTAAAGGAGCTATCCAACAAGATCTAACAATTGTAAATATCTATGCCCCGAACATGGGAGCAGCCAATTATATAAGGCAATTAATAACAAAAGCAAAGAAACACATTGACAACAATACAATAATAGTGGGGGACTTTAACACCTCCCTCACTGAAAAGGACAGATCATCTAAGCAAAAGATCAACAAGGAAATAAAGACTTTAAATGACACACTGGACCAAATGGACTTCATGGACATATTCAGAACATTCCATCCCAAAGCAACGGAATACACATTCTTCTCTAGTGCCCATGGAACATTCTCCAGAATTGATCACATCCTAGGTCACAAATCAGGTCTCAACCGGTACCAAAAGATTGGGATCATTCCCTGCATATTTTCAGACCACAATGCTTTGAAACTAGAACTCAATCACAAGAGGAAAGTTGGAAAGAACTCAAATACATGGAGGCTAAAGAGCATCCTACTAAAGAATGAATGGGTCAAACAGGATATTAAAGAAGAATTAAAAAAAATCATGGAAACCAATGAAAATGAAAACACAACTGTTCAAAATCTTTGGGATACAGCAAAGGCAGGCCTGAGAGATAAGTATATAGCAATACAAGCCTTCTCAAGAAACAAGAAAGGTCTCAAATACACAACCTAACCCTACACCTAAAGGAGCTGGAGAAAGAACAGCAAAGAAAGCCTAAACCCAGCAGCAGAAGAGAAATAATAAAGATCAGAGCAGAAATCAATGACATAGAAACCAAAAGAACAGTAGAACAGATCAACGAAACTAGGAGCTGGTTCTTTGAAAGAATTAACAAGATTGATAAACCCCTGGCCAGACTTATCCAAAAGAAAAGAGAAATGACCCAAATCAACAAAATCATGAATGAAAGAGGAGAGATCACAACCAACACCAAAGAAATACAAACAATTATAAGAACACATGATGAGCAACTCTATGCCAGCAAATTAGATAACCTAGAAGAAATGGGTGCATTCCTAGAGATGTATCAACTACCAAAATTGAACCAGGAAGAAATAGAAAACCTGAACAGACCTATAACCACTAAGGAAATTGAAACAGTCATCAAAAATGTCCCAACAAACAAAAGCCCAGGGCCGGATGGCTTCCCAGGGGAATTCTATCAGACATTTAAAGAAGAATTAATACCTATTCTCCTGAAACTGTTCCAAAAAATAGAAATGGAAGGAAAACTTCCAAACTCATTTTACGAGGCCACCATTACCTTGATCCCAAAACCAGACAAAGACCCTATCAAAAAGGAGAATTACAGACCAATATCCTTGATGAACATGGATGCAAAAATTCTCACCAAAATACTAGCCAATAGGATCCAACAGTACGTTAAAAGGATTACTCACCATGACCAAGTGGGATTTATCCCTGGGCTGCAAGGCTGGTTCAACATCCGCAAATCAATCAACGTGATACAATACATTAACAAAAGAAAGAACAAGAATCATATGATCCTCTCAATAGATGCAGAAAAAGCATTTGACAAAGTACAGCATCCTTTCTTGATCAAAACTCTTCAGAGTAGAGGGATAGAGGGTACATACCTCAATGTCATAAAAGCCATCTATGAAAAACCTACAGCGAATATCATTCTCAATGGGGAAAAGCTGAGCTTTTCCCCTGAGGTCAGGAACGCGGCTGGGAGGTCCACTATCACCACTGCTATTCAACATAGTATTAGAAGTCCTAGCCACAGCAATCAGACAACAAAAAGGAATCAAAGGCATCCAAATCGGCAAAGAGGAAGTCAAACTCTCACTCTTTGCAGATGATATGATACTGTATGTGGAAAACCCAAAAGACTCCACCCCAAAACTGCTAGAACTCATACAGGAATTCAGTAAAGTGGCAGGATATAAAATCAGTGCACAGAAATCAGTGGCATTCCTATACACCAACAACAAGACAGAAGAGAGACAAATCAAGGAGTCGATCCCATTTACAATTGCACCCAAAACCATAAGATACCTAGGCAAAGGATCTGTACTCAGAAAACTATAAAATACTCATGAAAGAAATTGAGGAAGACACAAAGAAATGGAAAAACGTTCCATGCTCATGGATTGGAAGAACAAACATTGTGAAGATGTCAATGCTACCTAGAGCAATCTACACATTCAATGCAATCCCCATCAAAATACCATCCACTTTTTTCAAAGAAATGGAACAAATAATCCTAAAATTGGTATGGAACCAGAAGAGACCCCGAATAGCCAGAGGAATCTTGAAAAAGAAAAGCAAAGCTGGCAGCATCACAATTCCGGACTTCCAGCTCTGTTACAAAGCTGTCATCATCAAGACAGTATGGTACTGGCACAAAAACAGACACATAGATCAATGGAACAGAATCGAGAGCCCAGAAATGGACCCTCAACTCTATGGTCAACTTATCTTTGACAAAGCAGGAAAGAATGTCCAGTGGAAAAAAGACAGTCTCTTCAACAAATGGTGTTGGGAAAATTGGACAGCCACATGCAGAAGAATGAAACTGGACCATTTCCTTACACCACACACAAAAATAGACTCCAAATGGTTGAAAGACCTAAAAATGAGACAGGAGTCCATCAAAATCCTAAAGGAGACCACAGGTAGCAACCTCTTTGACCTCAGCCGCAGCAACTTCTTCCTAGAAACATCGCCAAAGGCAAGGGAAGCCAGGGCAAAAATGAACTATTGGGATTTCATCAAGATAAAAAGCTTTTGCACAGCAAAAGAAACAGTCCACAAAACCAAAAGACAACCGACAGAATGGGAGAAAATATTTGCAAATGACATATCAGATAAAGGGCTAGTATCCAAAATCTATAAAGAACTTATCAAACTCAACACCCAAAGAACAAAGAATCCAATCAAGAAATGGGCAGAAGACATGAACAGACATTTTTCCAAAGAAGACATCCAAATGGCCAACAGACACATGAAAAAGTGCTCAACATTGCTCGGCATCAGGGAACTCCAAATCAAAACCTCAATGAGATACCACCTCACACCCGTCAGAATGGCTAAAATTAACATGTTGGTGGGGATGTGGAGAAAGGGGAACCCTCCTACACTGTTGGTGGGAATGCAAGCTGGTGCAACCACTGTGGAAAACAGTATGGAGGTTTCTCAAACAGTTGAAAATAGAGCTACCATACGATCCAGCAATTGCTCTACTGGGTATTTACCCCAAAGATACAAATGTAGGGATCCGAAGGGGTACATGCACCCCAATGTTTATAGCAGCGATGTCCACAATAGCCAAACTGTGGAAAGGGCCAAGATGTCCATCGACAGATGAATGGATAAAGAAGAAGTGGTATATATACACAATGGAATATTATGCAGCCATCAAAAGGAATGAGATCTTGCCATTTGCAACGACGTGGATGGAACTGGAGGGTGTTATGCTGAGTGAAATAAGTCAATCAGAGAAAGACATGTATCATATGACCTCACTGATATGAGGAATTCTTAATCTCAGGAAACAAACTGAGGGTTGCTGGAGTGGTGGGGGGTG